>NC_041381.1:498465567-498512859 GCF_002162155.2 Triticum dicoccoides
GCTCACTGTTCATCCCAGAGGCAGCATCGATCAGCTTCAGTTAGCAGCAGTAGCGAAGGAATCGCTCGATCGGGTTCAGTTAACAGCCATCGATCGATCGCTCGGGTTCAGTAGTGCGTAGCCTGCAGTGCAATCGCTCGGGTTCAGTTAGAGCCCAACGCCTCGCTCGGGTTCAGTTAGAGCCAACGCCTCGCACACACGCGCGTACGTGTATGAGAGAAACGCGCATCGCTCGGCCCCCGACCTCCCACCGTAATCGGGAACTCCCCGAAATTTTCCTCCCCCTCGCTTCTACCATAGTTTTTTCCATCATGGACGGCCTAAAGAATGTCATGCAGCTGCGTCTCCGGCCCGCCGAGGACGAAAACCCCATTTTCTGTCATGATTTTTTGTCATAGAAGTAGGAGCCCACCACATCAATGATGATACTGTCACAATTATCGTCATAGAAGTGTCATATGTATGACAGAAAAAAATTCGTTCGGCCCAAAATGTCACGGATGTGTCTTTTTTTGTAGTGAGAGTTGGCTTAGTAAGCATCCGGCTACCACGTCGGTCATGGTGTATTGCACATATATCAATAGCCGATGCTTATTCTTGCCAACATAGGTAAGGCCGAATTGGAGCTCACCACCTCGGCCACTAATGAATCTTTTATGCAGAAGTAAGGATTGGAGGAGTTCATTCTTGATTATATGCAAAATCCTAGCGAAAGGGTGAACAATCTGGTTCGGAGGATGATTTCGATCTATGGAACCTTATCACCAGATTGTTATGGAAGTTGAGAAGTTTTCACCCAAGTTTGCATCAAGACGTTCAAACAAGCAATAGTCGATATATACTTATCGTCCTAAGAACATGCAAAATGGCCGATGGAGTGTTGACATCGTCCTTAGAATAAGCTATGTGCAAGTTACTTTTTGGCACAGAAGCTTTGGCGTAAAGCAGGGGGGCATGTGTTGACGTCAGATTTTGGCATTGACAAAAACATAATTAAGAAGGCCTCAAATGGTAAAGTTCTCAAAGTGAGTTTTGTATCATCGAAAAGAGAAACTTTGATATTTGGGTCATAGCCACCCAATCTCATCTCTAAGGCCGAAGTTGTGTTCGAAGTACTGAGATTTTGTATCCAGAACACTTGTCGGCTGATTACACCCCAAGACGGACCCATATGGAGAACTGATCTACATGAATTTTCTTCATCTCCTCAAAACGGTCGATTTTGATATAAAGATCATCCTAATCTGAGGCTGTATGCAAAAGTTAGAGCCCGCACAACGCGGCCCTCCAGTGGGCAAAATATGACGCCCGGAACCAGACACACGTGTGGGTATGTGTGATGAGCTGCATGAATATTTAGCTGTTTTGCGCGATTGATTTGGCCCTGAAAATGGCCTACAATTAAAAAACATTCAACATGAAAGTTTTTCGTCTCATCGCAAAGAGTAAATATGCTTTTGGGCACATTTTCATCGGAGGTCGTTTACCACCATAAAAAGACCCGCAAGGTGCAGCTACTTTTAGAACGAACAGTTTTGGAAAGTTTGGATAAAACCAATCCGAATTTGACTAGGGTTTTGGACGTGAATCCAAACCTTTTCCTTGCACGGGAATTCCAGCCGCCTCTTATATACCTAAGGGGTGACGGCCGATTGAACAACACACAATCGAACAAACACATCTACTACTTTTTGGTGTTCATCTACTTTTTATTTATCCCTTGTATATTTCTTCTCTTTCTTCGCTAGTTCTTCATGCTAGAGGGCTGCGGATCCATGAGGTTCTAGGGGCGAGCGAATCAACCTGTAGCAGCCCATAGCCGTCGCATTCCCAGACGGGGTCCCTCCCGGGCGTGCAGGGTTTCGGTTCTTAAAAGCATCTGCCGACTGTCCTACGTATCGTGCTGTCGGTCAGATCTCCTTCGACGTGAGCCGTGGTGCATCACCCGCGGTGTCAAGGGTACACGGTGACGTGTTCGTGTGTCAACAATACGCTGGTAGGTAGCCCCAGCATTTTTGAGTCCGAAGGGCATAGTGTTGAAGCAGATGGGACCGTAAGGGGTGATGAATGCGGTTGTAGCCTGGTCCGATTCCTTCACCTTAATCTGATGGTATCCAAAATAGGCATCAAGAAAACACAAAGAATCGTGCCCTGTTGTTGCGTCCATAATTTGGTCGATGCGAGGCAATGGGAAGGGGTCTTTAGGGCAAGCCTTGTTGAGGTCCTTGAAATCGACACACATGCGCCATGATTTGTCCTTCTTTGTACCATAACCAAGTTGGCTAACCAATCTGGATGTTTAATTTCCCTAATAAACCCAACCTCTAACAACTTGGCTAGATCTTCTCCCATGGCTTGACGCTTGGGTTCAGAGAATCACCATAGTGTCTGCTTCACGGGTTTGAATCCCTTGATTACATTGAGACTGTGTTCGGCCAGTCTTCGTGGGATGCCGGGCATGTCTGAAGGGTGCCAGGCAAAGATATCCCAATTCTCTCACAGGAATGTGCATAGTCCACTATCGGATCCAGTTGTGCTCTGATAGATGTTGTTTTGTGTCCATCGGGTGCACTTGGAATTTGACTATTTCCTTGGCTGGCTTAAAAGAGGTGGATTTGGATCCCTTATCGAGAATCACATCGTCCCTATCCACCGTAGACTGTAGGGTGGTTAATTCATCCGCCACTAGGGATTCAGATAGTGCCTCGAGGGCCAAGGATGCAATTTTTTTAGGCACGAAGGGCTTTGTCCGGGTCACTCGAAATTGTGATAATTCCATTAGGCCCAGGCACTTTGAGTTTCATATACCCGTAATGGGGTGTAGCTTGACAGCGTGAGAAAGCGTCTCGGTCGAGGATGGCGTGATAGCCACAATTGAAAGGGACCACATGAAAGAGAAACTCTTCAGATCTATAGTTTTCAGGCATGCCGAATACCACATCCAGTTTAATTTTCCCCGAGCATCGTGCCTCTCAACTGGGGATAATACCTCAAAAGGTGGTATTGCTCTGCTCGATGCGTGATCTATCCATCTGCATTTTATCGAGCATTTCCTCATAGATGAGGTTAAGCCCACTTTCGCCGTCCATGAGCACTTTAGTAAGCCGAAAACCATCAACGATGGGGTTTAGTACTAAGGCGGCGGGTGCTCGGACTAACCGAGCCTTTGGTTCGTCTTCAGCCGTAAAGGTTATTGTTGTGTCGTTCCATGGACTCAGTGCGGTAGCTTGGTGGACTTCGGTGAGGTCGCAGAGCACTTGTTTGCACTGATTGTTCGAAAAGAAGGTCTCGAAGACCGTGAGGACATTAAAGTTGTCCCTCTTCGGGGAGTATTTCTCTAGAGTTGTGGTGAGGATGGCCTCTCCACTTTTCGCTACTTTTCGGAGTACCCAACATGCTCGGAGGCTATGGGTTGGGACTGTGCGCAGAGTGGCGTGAATCGGGCAATGCTTGTCCAGCAGTTCGTGAAGAACGGACCTGTGTCCCGTGAAGGGTTTATTTTTCCTGCCCATAGACTGGTGGTTGATACGTCTCCAACGTATATATAGTTTTTTATTGTTCCATGCTATTATATTACCCATTTTGGATGTTTATGGGCTTTACTATACACTTTTATATCATTTTTGGGACTAACCTATTAATAGGAGGCACATCCCAAATTGCCGTTTTTTGCCTATTTCAGTGTTTGGAAGAAAAGGAATATTAAACGGAGTCCAAACAGAATGAAACCTTCGGGAGAGATCTTTTTGGAACAAACACAATCCAGGAGACTTGGAGTGGACATCAAGAAGCAGCTGAGGCGGCCACGAGGCAGGAGGGCACGACCTAGGGGGGTGGGCGCGCCCTCCAGCCTCGTGGGCCCCTCGTGGCTCCCCTGACCGACCTCCTTCGCCTATATATATACGTACCCTGAAAACATCCAGGAGCACCATGAAACCCTATTTCCACCGCCTTAACCTTTTGTACTCGTGAGATCCCATCTTGGAGCCTTTTCCGGTGCTCCGCCGGAGGGGGAATCGATCATGCAGGGCTTCTACATCATCACCAAGGCCTCTCTGATGAGTTGTGAGTAGTTTACCATAGACCTTTGGTCCATAGTTATTAGCTAGATGGCTTCTTCTCTCTCTTTGAATCTCAATACAATGTTCTCCTCGATCTTCTTGAGGATCTATTCGATGTAACTCTTTTTGCGGTGTGTTTGTCGAGATCCGATGAATTGTGAGTTCATGATCAAGTTTATCTATGAGAAATATTTGAATCTCCTCTGAATTCTTTTATGTATGATTTGTTATATTTGCAAGTCTCTTTGAATTATCAGTTTGGTTTGGCCTAGTAGATTGATCTTTCTTGCAATAGGAGAAGTGCTCAGCTTTGGGTTCAATCTTGTGGTGTCCTTTCCCATTGACAGCAGGGGCAACAAGGCACGTATTGTATTGTTGCCATCGAGGATAAAAAGATGGGGTTTATATCATATTGCTTGAGTTTATCCCTCTACATCATGTCATTTTGCCTAATGCGTTACTCTATTCTTATGAACTTAATACTCTAGATGAATGCTGGATAGCGGTCGATGTGTGGAGTAATAGTAGTAGATGCAAGCAGGAGTCGGTCTACTTGTTGCGTATGTGATGCCTATATCATGCCTAGATATTCTCATAACTATGCACTTTTCTATCAATTGCCCGACAGTAATTTGTTCATCCATCGTAATACTTATGTTATCTTGAGAGAAGCCACTAGTGAAACCTATGGTCCCGGGTCTAATTTCCATCATATAAGTTTCTGATCTACTTTATTTTGCAATCTTTACTTTCCAATCTATATCATAAAAATACCAAAAATATTTATCTTATCTTATTATTCTATCAGATCTCACTTTCGCAAGTGGCCGTGAAGGAATTGACAACCCCTTTATCGCGTTGGTTGTGACGTTCTTGTTTTGTTTGTGTTGGTACGAGGGACTTGCGTGGAGCCTCCTACTGGATTGATACCTTGGTTCTCAAAACTGAGGGAAATACTTACGCTACTTTGCTATATCACCCTTTCCTCTTCAAGGGAAAACCAACGCAGTGCTCACGAGGTAGCAAGAAGGATTTCTAGCGCCGTTGCCGGGAAGGTCTTCACACAAGTCAAGACATACCAAGTACCCATCACAAACTATTCTCCCTCGCATTACATTATTTGCCATTTGCCTCTCGTTTTCCTCTCCCCCACTTCACCCTTGCCGTTTTATTCGCCCTCTCTTTCCTGTTTGTCTTCCCTTTTCCATGGCTGAATCAAAAAGTGGTAAAGGTTCTTTCCCGGGTTTGACCTTGGATAGTCCCTCTGTCCTCTCTAAGCTCATAAATAATGATGCTATGGAAAGACCTACCAGGGTTATCAATGAGAATCTGAATACTTTCGATGTAGATAACTCCGGAATTTTTCGTTATTTACTTGATGAGTCTTTAAAAGATGCTTGGGATAGGCTATTAAGGATTCGAGCTAGCTATGTGCCACAATATCAAATTGAGATATACCTAAAAAGCTTTTATGTTGGCTTACCCTCTTCGTTCAAGCAAGTTTTAGATTCTATTTTTGAAGAAGGTTTTCTTGAGGGGGATGCTATAGATACCTACGAAAAGATGAAAACTATATTTGGGCATCCCATGAGTGATAAGGTTGAATCCACCTCTCTATTATGCTTTTATCAAAACGAAATTATCAAAGAGATGAAGGCTGGCTTAGATGCAAATTTCAGTAGTGTGCTTAATATTTCTTCCCCATTAATGGTAATGTGCTTTCCCAAAATAGAAGTAAGATAAGAATTTTTCTCTTTTCTTTCCCAATACCAACGATGGCAATACGTAGATCAATTCTCGCTTTTATGCCTGGCTAGGGGCATTAAACGATAGTGTTTGTTGGGACGCAACCCAATTTTATTTTTGTTCCTCACTTTTTGCTTCTGTTTAGTAATAAATAATTCATGTAGCTTCTGTTTAGATGTGGTTTTATGTTTTAATTAGTGTTTGTGCCAAGTAGAACCTATAGGATAACCTATGGTTATAGTAAATTTGATCTTGCTGAAAAACAGAAACTTTTGCACGCACGAGAATAATTTTAATAAATCACAGAAACGTGCTTTTTACTTTATTTTTTTAGTAGATTAATAGACAAATTTCCTCGGACTTCCTGTTTTGGTAGGATTTTTAGAGTTCCAGAAGTATTCGAAAGTTACAGATTGCTACAGACTGTTCTGTTTTTGATAGATTCTGTTTTCGTGTGTTGTTTGCTTATTTTGATGAATCTATGGCTAGTATCGGGGGGTATGAACCATAGAGAAGTTGGAATACAGTAGGTTTAACACCAATATAAATAAAGAATGAGTTCAACACAATACCTTAAAGTAGTGGTTTGCTTTCATGCACTAACGAAGCTTATGAGATTTCCTGTTGAGTTTTGTGTTGTGAAGTTTTCAAGTTTTGGGTAAAGATTTGATGGACTATGGAATAAGGAGTGGCAAGAGCCTAAGCTTTGGGATGCCCATGGCACCCCAAGATAACTCAAGGACAACCAAAACCCTAAGCTTGGGGATGCCCCGGAAGGCATCCCCTCTTTCGTCTTTGTCTATCGGCAACTTTACTTGGAGCTATATTTTTATTCACCACATGATATGTGTTTTGCTTGGAGCGTCTTGTATGATATGAGTCTTTGCTTTTTAGTTTACCACAATCATCCTTGATGTAAACACATTTTGAGAGAGACGCACATGATTCGGATTTTTTTAGAATACTCTATGTGCTTCACTTAGATCTTTTGAGCTAGACAATTTTGCTCTAGTGCTTCACTTATATCTCTTTAGAGCACGGCGGTGGTTTTATTTTGTAGAAATTATTGATATCTCATACTTCACTTATATTATTTTGAGAATTTTTTAGAACAGGATGGTATTTGCTTTGGTTATAAAGTTGGTCCTAGAACGGTGGGCATCCAAGTTGGGTATAATAAAAACTATCATAGAAAGTGCATTGAATACTATGAGAAGTTTGATGTTTGATGATTGTTTTGAGATATGAGGATGGTAATATTAGAGTCATGCTAGTGGAGTAATTATGAATTTGAGGAATACTTGTGTTGAAGTTTGTGATTCCCGTAGCATGCACGTATGGTGAACCGTTATGTGATGAAGTTGGAGCATGATTTATTTATTGATTGTCTTCCTTATGAGTGGCAGTCGGGGACGAGCGATGGTTTTTTCCTCCAATCTATCCCCCTAGGAGCATGCGTGTAGTACTTTGTTTCAATAACTTGTAGATTTTTGCAATAAGTATATGAGTTCTTTATGACTAATGTTGAGTCCATGGATTATACGCACTCTCACCATTCCACCGTTGCTAGCCTCTCTTGTGCCACGCAACTTTCGCCAGTACCATACACCCACCATATACCTTCCTCAAAACAGCCACCATACCTACCTATTATGGCATTTCCATAGCCATTCCGAGATATATTGCCATGCAACTTTCTACCATTCCGTTTATTATGACACGCTCCATCATTGTCATATTGCTTTTTGCATGATCATGTAGTTGACATCGTATTTGTGGCAAAGCCACCTTGATAATTCTTTCATACATGTCGCTCTTAATTCATTGCATATCCCAGTTCACCACCAGAGGCATCCATATATAGTCCTATTTTGTTGTAAGTATTGAGTTGTAATTCTTGAGTTGTAAGTAAATAAAAGAGTGACGATCTTCATTATTAGAGCATTGTCCCAACTGAGGAAAGGATGATGGAGACTATGATTCCCCCACAAGTCGGGATGAGACTCCGGACTTTATGAAGAATAAAAGAGGCCAAAGAAGCCCGAATAAAAAAATAGGCCAAAGAAGCCCAACAAAATAAAAATAATGAGAGAAGGGACAATGTTACTATCCTTTTCAACACGTGTGCTTCAAAGTAGCACCATGATCTTCATGATAGAGAGTCTCCTATGTTGTCACTTTCATATACTAGTGGGAATTTTACATTATAGAACTTGGCTTGTATATTCCATTGATGGGCTTCCTCAAAATGCCCTAGGTCTTCGTGAGCAATCAAGTTGGATGCACACCCACTTAGTTTCTTCTGTTGAGCTTTCATGCACTTATAGCTCTAGTGCATCCTTTGCATGGCAATCCCTACTCACTCACATTGATATCTATTAATGGGCATATCCATAGCCCGTTGATATGCCTAGTTGATTGGAGACTATCTTCTCCTTTTTTTTGTCTTCTCCATAACCACCATTCTATTCCACATATAGTGCTATGTACATGGCTCACGCTCATGTATTGCGTGAAAGTTGAAAAAGTTTGAGAACATCAAAGTATGAAACAATTGCTTGGCTTGTCATCGGGGTTGTGCATGATTTAAATATTTTATGTGATGAAGATAGAGCATAGCCAGACTATATGATTTTGTAGGGATAGCTTTCTTTAGCCTTGTTATTTTGAGAAGACATGAGTTCTTTGTTAGTATGCTTGAACTATTATTGTTTTCATGTCAATATGAACTTTTATCTTGAATCATTTGGATCTGAACATTCATGCCAGAATAAAGAAAATTACATTGAGAAATACGCTAGGTAGCATTCCACATCAATAATTTTGTTTTTTCATTTACCTACTCGAGGACGAGCAGGAATTATGCTTGGGGATGCTTGATACATCTCCAACGTATAGATAATTTTTGATTGTTCCATGCTATTATATTACCCGTTTTGGATGTTTATGGGTTTTACTATACACTTTTATATCATTTTGGGGACTAACCTACTAACCGGAGGCCCATCCCAAATTGCTGTTTTTTTTTGCCTATTTTAGTGTTTTGAAGAAAAGGAATATCAAACGGAGTCCAAACGGAATGAAACCTTTGGGAGAGATCTTTTTGGAACAAACACAATCCAGGAGACTTGGAGTGGACGTCATGAAGCAGCCAGGGCAGCCACGAGGCAGGAGGGCACGCCCTCCACCCTCGTGGGCCCTTCATGGCTCCCCTGACCGACCTCCTTTGCCTATATATATCTACGTACCCTGAAAACATCCAGGAGCACCACGAAACCCTATTTCCACCGCCACAACCTTCTGTACCCGTGAGATCCCATCTTGGAGCCTTTTCCGGCGCTCCGCCGGAGGGGTAATCGATCATGGAGGGCTTCTACATCATCGCCAAGGCCTCTCCGATAAGTTGTGAGTAGTTTACCATAGACCTTTGGGTCCATAGTTATTAGCTAGATGGCTTCTTCTCTCTCTTTGAATCTCAATACAATGTTCTCCTCGATCTTCTAGGAGAACTATTCGATGTAACTCTTTTTGCGGTGTGTTTGTCCAGATCCGATGAATTGTGGGTTTATGATCAAGTTTATCTATGAGAAATATTTGAATCTCCTCTGAATTCTTTTATGTATGATTGGTTATCTTTGCAAGTCTCTTCGAATTATCAGTTTGGTTTGGCTTACTAGATTGATCTTTCTTGCAATGGGAGAAGGCTTTGTGGGTTCAATATTGCGGTGTCCTTTCCCAGTGACAATAGGGGCAGCAAGGCATGTATTGTATTGTTGCCATCAAGGATAAAAAGATGGGGTTTATATCATATTGCTTGAGTTTATCCCTCTACATCATGTCATCTTGCCTAATGTGTTACTCTGTTCTTATGAACTTAATACTCTAGATGAATGATGGATAGCGGTCGATGTGTGGAGTAATAGTAGTAGATGCAGGCAGGAGTTGGTCTACTTGTTGCGAACATGATGCCTATACACATGATCATGCCTAGATATTCTCATAACTATGCACTTTTCTATCAATTGCTCGACAGTAATTTGTTCACCCATCGTAATACTTATGCTATCTTGAGAGAAGCCACTAGTCAAACCTATGGCCCCCGGGTTTACTTTCCATCATATAAGTTTTTGATCTACTTTATTTTGCAATCTTTACTTTCCAATCTATATCATAAAAATACCAAAAATATTTATATTATTTTATTATCTCTATCAGATCTCACTTTCGCAAGTGGTCGTGAAGGGATTGACAACCCCTTTAGCGCGTTGGTTGCGAGGTTCTTGTTTTGTTTGTGTAGGTACGAGGGACTTGCGTGGAGCCTCCTCTGGATTGATACCTTAGTTCTCAAAACTGAGGGAAATACTTACGCTACTTTGCTGCATCACCCTTTCCTCTTCAATGGAAAACCAATGTAGTGCTCAAGAGGTAGCAGTGGTCAGGTGATCTGCCAGGATGTATCCGTTTAGCCCGGGCCGCACACTGCTTTAAGGCAGCGAGCTCCAGTTGAGTTTTTTGGGTCCTCCATGTGCTTTCCATCACACAGTACTTTTGTGCTACTTGTGATAATTCCGTGAAGCTATGTATGTGGCGACGGTCGAGGGCATTCAATATTCCCTCATCAGTGCAGTTATGATGGGAAACCGAAACTATGTCATTGTCCGAGCAGTCTTCGATCCTGTTTTTGACAAGCAAGAATCTGAACCAAAAGTGGTGGACCTTTTCCTGAGGCTGTTGTCGCACATTCATCAGGTCGTATATATCTGGAGGACCTGAGTTTCTTGGAGAATATAGATTGTGGTGGGTGGCTTAAATTTTAGATCCTGTCCCACATCTATGTTCGGAGTTTGAAAGGTCTCCGAGGCAACCGATTTGGGTCCGAGGAGGCACAAGGGCTCCTGCAATCCTATGCTTGAGCTAGAGTCCGGAGGGCATGAGGTCCCGTCCGAAGGGGAAGTATCCGGGTCTGGGGATTCTAAGACCCGAACATACTTGGCCTTCAATATAGGGAGGGAAGTGTCTTTGGCCGGTTCCTCAACGACGCTACGAGTTGGGTGATCGGCAGGCGATTGATTTCCCTCTGGTCGGGCTTGAGCCCGATCTGATCATAATCTTTAAGACCCCCAGGGTGCGATGCGGTTCAATAGTTCGTTTAAAGACGAAACATCCGCGGGATCAAACTTTTCAGAGTACTTAGGGCTGATGCGAAGACGGTGTCCGGCGTCCGTGGGGGGAATTGTGGGCTCGACGGCCGCGCAAGCCCTTATGGTGAAACCGCCAAACTGGAGGGTCTGCCCAGAAGCTAGGCACCCTTCAGAAGTGATATTGTTGTTGATGACTAGGCGAGCCATAGATCGCTTTTTATACACAACATGACAGAGCTCTCAATGAAAGCACAAATGTCGGTGTCAAAACCGGTAGATCTCAAGTAGGGGGCCCAAGCTATGCGTCTAAGGATCAATGGTAACAGAAGACTAGGAGACACAATGTTTACCCAGGTTCGGGCCCCCTTAAGGGAGGTAAAACCCTACTCCTGCTTGATTATATTTGACGAGTATGAAGATTACAAGAGTTGATCTACCTTGAGATCGTCATGGATAAACCCAAGATGTCTAGCCTATGAGTATTCCAATGACAGTAAAGAAGATAGCCTCTAAGGACTAACCCCTCCAGTTTATATACACACCAGAGGGGCCTAGGATTTGTACAAGGTCGGTTCATCAGGGAAGGAACTTTCAGACTCCAATCTTGTCGCCTACGTATTGAGGAGTCCCATCCAGACGCGGAGGATAATCTTAAGCTTGATATTTTACGGCCCATATAACCCGACCCATACTCCTAGGCCGGACACTTGAGGACCCCCGAATCCAGGACTCCCTCAACGGGCTTGGCAGGAAGCAGCAGGAACGATCCAGTGCCAAGCCCCCAGCCCAGCCCCCGGCACGGAAGCATGGGACATGTCTCCCCCTCCAAGTGTGGCATGGAGGAACACGTCTCACCTCTAGCCAAGGAAGAAGGGGAGATTCCCCTGGGCGAGGTTCTACAAGAGGGGTCCACCCTTCCTGATACTCAAGCCGAGGGATCTCCGCCGAGGGCCTCCATGGAAGGACTGGCTCAAGCAGATGCCATGGCCATCGAGGAAGAGGGCGGTGGTCGCATCCTGGCAACTGATGCTGCTGGGGAAACCGAAGCCCTTCCATGGCAAACGACTCCGGGTAACTTGCTTGTCCTTCCGTCTTTTGTTGCCTTCATCATTTTGCTTCAAGTCTCTTACCTTCTGACGCATATTATTTCCTTGCCATTGCTTGCTAATATCGTTCGCAGTCCTGGTGGTCGAGGAACCAGAACTACTGGAAGAGGTGGCCAGCATCAGCAAGGATGCTGCCGAAGAGGTGGCCAAGATTACTGCCGCGCAGGGTCAGGAACACACTGCTGGGGATATTCCAGAGGTCCTAGAGGAGGTCCCCGGCAGCACGCCAGGACTGGAGGTGGTGGTCAAGGAGAAGGCCCCCCTTCAGATATGACCCTCCTCCCCAATTTGGCGCCTTGACCGTAGCCCCATAACGATCCTCGAGCAGTCTGGCACTGGCCCTCACACAACCTGGACTTGGAGCCCTTGGCTCGTCCGTGGCAGCAATCAATGACCTTGACGAAGAGATCTAGTGTATCATGGCTCCGTTGTCCCAGCGTGCTGAAGAGGCTGATGACTCAGTTAGCGCAGTTCTGGACCTGTCCTTCCTGGAATCGGTGGTAACAGACATCAAGGAGATGCAGAACAGGTACCTCCAGAAGTGGCTGGCGCTCAAGGAGTAGCGCAACTCCGCCAACAACATGGATCATAAGCTGAGGGACAAGGGCAGCGAGTTGTGCGAGTGGCACAGAAAGCAGTTCCAAGTCCTTCTGCGACAATAGGAGACGATCACCATGGCGAAGGAGGATGTCGCTTCCCGAGAAGCCCGTCTGGTGAAGCCCGAACGCGCCCACCCTTGACTCCATTGCACAGCTGAAGAAGGTAGCCAATGACCTTGTCGTTGCATCCACTGCCAAAGCTGATCTTGACCAACAGGAGGCCAAACTGTCAAAGGAGCTTGCCAGGAGTGTCAAAGAAGCTGCGGCCCTTAAGGAGGAGGCGCAGAAGGTAGAGATCCTTTTGAAAGAGGTGCAATCGCAACTATCCTCCAAGGGCCGGGACCTTGATACCACTAACAACACCATTACTGGTATGAGGCAAGGCTTGGCACTTTGGAGAGCACGACCGAGTCTGCCGGGGTCCGTGAGAAGCAGCTGATAAGGGACTTGGAAAATACAAAGATCCTCCAGAAGGATGTGGAGGAAAAATTGGCGAACCAGGTTTAGTAGCGTGATCTTTGGATCAAAAACCTGGTCGACATTGCTGAGCACCTCACTGCCCAGATTGCAACGATGGGCATGGAGAACCCAGCCTTCTCGGTTGGCAGGCACGAGGTCCCAAGTGTCAAGCTAGTGCTCTTCTTCGATGGATTAATCGAAGGGATGAAGACACATGAGGAAGAAAGAGCTGCTCATTTTGCAAGAAAGTCCTAAAAGCGTGCCTGAAATGCCCTCTTCATGGTCTTGAGCAACATCACCTTCCGCCATCCGGACTTCAACCTCACCGATGGTTTCAGGAGGCTGCCGACAGGCGCTGACGTCTCCGCTGCTGAGGAGAAGGCTGCCCCTTTTGCCGACAAGGTGCTCTCTGTTCCTAGGACTTCATAAGGCCGCCAAGCATGGCCCTGAATTATTCGCGTCGCTGTGTTGCCCTATAACAAAACATTATGCATGTCTTGTGTTTAAATCCCGCACTACTTTTGCTCAAGCTAAAATGGTGTTTAATTAATTTCAAACACATGTTATCCCTCTTGTTTTTTATCCATGGATGTTCGTATGGTTATTTTCTTTTTGTGTGTTTTGGTTACCTGCCAGTGGCATGTTGCCGCGATTGCCGCGAGGAACGGGTCCTTAGCATTCAGCTGGCGAATACACACCCTGGCAGGTTTTTCCCTAGGCGTCTTTGATGTACCCACCCGCTCTATGAGCAGGCTCAAAATAGAGTGGGGGCACAGACGAATCCGGCAAGGTGCCATCACACGAAAGTTTTCATCATACGAAACATCCTAGTTATCCGAGGGATAAGCAAATGCGGACTCTAGAGAGAAAGAAGTAGCAAACACGTGGACTTTTCTTTCGTTCATGCTTCCCTTCCCCTTTAAATGCGGTCGTTCATCACGCCCGCAATCCCTAGGGGATGGCACTTGCGTGTTGGCCTCAGGTCTGGAAAGGTTAACAACAGAAACACGCGCAAGAAAGAGACATGGCAGTTTGTTAGTTGCATTGCCACCCCGGGCAAGGGCCTGAGGGGGTAATCGAATATTTGCGGGCTATAATGTACGAGGAAAAAGGGATAGCTGGTTCCTCTTCTCTCTCTCCCTTTCCTGTCGATGACATCACGACCACGGGCATAAAAAGTCAGGCTGGCTCGGCCAGCCCTGCCGGAGCATGCTTGCCAGGGGGTCAATCAATGGATTTGCACCAGTGCTTCCCTCGGGATTTTCCCTTGCCGGGGCAAGTGCCGAACCGAGTTCCGTGTGGGCTTATCGACGTTGAAAATGTCGCCCCCTACGCGGCTCGATCGTCGATGAGCAAAAACGAGGGAGGAGGAGGTGACCATGCCATGCTTCCCGCCCGCCTTGGTGATTCCCTCAGTCACCTAGCATGCTTGGCGGGAACCTGCCAGGAGGACACCATCGTCGCGTTCCTCGCTTTTCTCCTCCAGACAGGGGCAGTGCGGAGGCCATGCAGCCCGAGCGGCTCGGTACCATCACACCGCCACTACCTCCCTGTCCCCCCGTCGTCTCGGCTTTGGTGGGCATAGGCGACGGGGCACGGGCAATGCGGAATGAGGGGGTGGTGTCACCTCTATCCTTAGGAGCTGCTGATAATGTGAGCATCGATGCTAACGCCAGCAGCTTGACGCGTTGTTTATGACCTTGGGTACACGCATGCGCTCCCCCTACCTGGCGCGCCAAAGATGTCGTGGTTCAACACGATCACCTATCAGGCCATCAGCCCCTTCTGGTTCGGCGAGGGGGAAGGGCACATTGCACGAAGAGCGGAGATCATAGGGCAGCATGGCAATGGTGACGCGGGTGCTTTTTACCCAGGTTCGGGCCGCCGCGAAGCGTCAAACCCTACTCTTGCTTTGGTGGATTGGATGGAGGATCATGACGAACATGCAGTGCTCAAGCCCGGCAAGGTCGCCTCGGGGAGAGCAGAAACACGCGTAAAAGTGTAGAAGGGTCCCTATCCCATTCTAGGTCGCCATGGCCCTCCTTTTTTAGGTTAAGGGGTTACCGCAATGGCAAATTAGTCATTATACACTGATTAGATAGCCAACAGTGCTATCATACCTAACTCTGGCAGTTAGGACAAAGTGCATTAAATGCACCACTTAGTGTCACGTCATGGATGTAGCCCGGCAAGCCTTGTCATGTGAAAGTGCAACTATCCATGGGTGGTTTTTGTAATTCCTAACAACATATATCTCATTGAGCTAATGCTATTTCAAGACAAATATTTCAGGAAAGCTCAATGATTGGCATGGCATGGATGAGAAACATGGACCCCTCAAAATGCTAAGGACAAAAAGATTGGCTCAAGCTCAAAGCACAAGACTCTAGATTTTCCACTTTAGTGATCCAAGATCACATTGAGTCCATAGGAAAAGCCAATACTATCAAGAGGGGGTGAGGTGTTGCTTAATGAGTTTCTCGCTTGAAGTGCTTAGTGATATGCTCCAAAAACCCTCAACTACTTTCTCACATCCACATATGTCCCAAACCAAAAGTCAAACTCAGCCCCACCGAAACTTTCTATCCGCCGCCACCGAGTTCAGTTGACATAGCCACTGCCAAAAACCTTAGTCTTTTCGGTCTCACCGATAGGGATATTCGTCTCACCGAGATGGGATTGTAATCTCTCTGCTTCCCTTCGTAACATTTTGGTCCATCCGAGATGAGCGATCGGTCCCACCGAGATTGCAATGCAAACTCTCTGTTTCCCTTTCATAATGTTTTGGTCCAACTGAGATGAGTGAATCAGTCCCACCGACTTTGCCTGACCAACTCTCTGTTTGTCTATTACCAAAATCGGTCTCACCGAGTTTGTGTAATCGGTCTCGCCGAGGTTACATTATGCCCTAACCCTAACGACATTGGTCCCACCGAGTTGACGTGTCGGTCCTACCGAAATTCCTAATGGTCACATTATGAACTAAATTGGTCTGACCGAGTTCCACGATTCGGTTCCACCAAGTTTGGTAAGTTGTGTGTAACGGTTAGATTTTGTGTGGAGGCTATATATACCCCTCCACCTACTCTTCATTCATGGAGAGAGCCATCAGAACATGCCTACACTTCCAACATACATTTTCTGAGAGAGAACCACCTACACTTGTGTTGAGGTCAAGATATTCCATTCCTACCACATAAATCTTGATTTCTAGCCTTCCCCAAGTTGCTTTCCACTCAAATCTTCTTTCCACCAAATCCAAATCATGTGTGAGAGAGTTGAGTGTTGGGGAGACTATCATTTGAAGCACAAGAGCAAGGAGTTCATCAACTACACACCATCTATTACCTCTTGGAGGGTGGTCTCTCCAAGATTGGCTAGGTGTCACTTGAGAGCCTCCGACAAGATTGTGGAGTTGAACCAAGGAGTTTGTAAGGGCAAGGAGATCGCCTACTTCGTGAAGATCTACCCTAGTGATGCAAGTCCTTCGTGGGCGACGGCCATGGTGGCATAGAAAAGGTTGCTTCTTCATGGACCCTTCATGGGTGGAGCCCTCCGTGGACTCGCGCAACCATTACCCTTCGTGGGTTGAAGTCTCCATCAACGTGGATGTACGACAACACCACCTATCGGAACCACGGATAAAAAATCTTTGTGTCAACATTGCGTTTGCCTCCTCAAACTCCTCACTTTACCTTCACATGCAATTGTTTTACATTCTGCTACTATACTCTTAGAATTGCATGTGTAGGTTGATTGCTTGACTTGTGCTAAGTTGCTAAAATCTGCCAAGAACTAAAATTGGGAAAAGGCTAGATTTTTATTTGGTCAAGTAGTATAATCACCCTCCTCTAGACATACTTTCGATCCTACAAGTGGTATCAGAGCTTTGGTCTCCATTTGCTTTGATTTCCATAGCTTTTCGTGGTCATAGCCTTGGTTTCACAACCTAGGAGAGTATGGCATCTAGCGAGGGAAATTACCACCGTAGAGGTCCTTACTTTGATGGTACTAATTTTGCTAGTTGGAAGCATAAGATGAAAATGCTTATTCTTGGACATAACCCCGCCGATTGGGCTATTGTGTGTATTGGCTTGCAAGGTGAATTCTTTGATGGGAGAACACCGAACCGTGAAGCTACCGCGGAAGAGTTGAAGATGCTCCAATACAATTCTCAAGCTTGTGATATTCTCTTCAACGGATTGTGCCCCGAAGAATTCAACAAAATCAGCCGTCTTGAGAATGCAAAGGAAATTTGGGACACTTTGATTGATATGCACGAAGGTACCGACTCCGTCAAGGAATCCAAATTGGATGTGCTTCAAAGTCAACTTGACAAGTTCAAAATGAAGGATGGTGAAGGTGTCGCTGAAATGTACTCTAGGCTTGCTCTCATCACAAATGAGATTGCCGACTTAGGAAGTGAAGAGATGACCAACAAATTCATCATCAAGAAGATCCTAAGAGCCTTGGATGGATAATATGATACCGTGTTCACATTGATCCAAATGATTCCCAATTACAAAGATCTCAAGCCAACGGAAGTCATTGGAAGAATTGTTGCTCATGAGATGTCACTCGAGGATAAGGAAGAGCTCCACAACAAGTCAAGTGGTGCTTACAAATCCACATGTGAAGCTCCCACATCATCAAGTTAGAAACAAACCTTCAATGAAGAATTGAGCCTAATGGTGAAGAACTTCAACAATTTCAACAAGAGTAGAAGCAAGGAAAGAAGTTCCAAGTCAAGGTCCTACAATGACAAAAGATCTTCTAGTCGAGAGCATAATTGCTACAATTGTAGAAGACCCGAACACTATTCCAATGAGTGTACGGCTCCCTACAAAAGAAGAGAAGATTCTCCAAAAAGAAGAAGTAGAAGAGAAGAATCACCATCAAGAAAAAGAAGGAGTATAGATGATCGTTATGAATGAAGAACATCCCGGAGAAGCAAGGATTCGGAAAGGAAGGACAAGTCATCAAGGAGCTACACAAAACAAAGACATCAAGCTCATGTTGGTGAATGGGTATCCGGCTCCGACTCTGACAATCACTCCGAGAGAAGCTATCACTCCGACTCCGAATATACTCAACATGAAGGTGTTGCCGGTCTAGCACTTGGGTCAACCAACTTTTACGACATATTTGACTCACCAAATGAAGGAATTGGAAGATGCTTCATGGCTAAAGGCCCAAAGGTAACACACCCCGAGTATGTTGATTTCAATAGTGATGAAGATGACTTGTTAGGTGATGATGATTTACTTGTTGACAACTCTAGTGATGAATACTATGATGAAACGTCAATTAATCATGCTAATCAAGATAAAATGAATGAGAATGATAAGGAGAAAATTGAGTGCCTAACTAAAGAACTAAACACTCTTAAGTTAGCTCATGAAACTATCTTGGAAGATCACCGAGAACTTTTAAAGACTCATGAGAATTTACGCTTTGAAAAGCTCAACCGTGAGCAAGAGCATGAGTTTTTAAAGGCAACCAATGATGATCTTCGCAAGAAAAGTTCTTCTTACATTGCCAAGCGTTTACTCTTATCTACTTACATGCCACAAGTCAAGTCTAGTAACAAGAACAAGAAAGATTCTTCTTCTAGTAGTAACAATAATCATGCTAAATCCAATATTGTTGCTGCTAGTAGTTCTCTTGATTCCACTAATGATTATCTTAGCCAAGTTACACTTGAGCAAGAAAATAGCTTATTGAAGGGAATTATAGAGAAAGGTGTTTACAAAAGCCTTTCCGGAAGTAAGCAATTCGAGGAGATTGTACGCAAGCAAGGCACCGGAAGAATCAAGGTGTTGGTTTTGAACGAAAGTTCAATGCCAATGGAGTTGAGTGGGAAGAAGATCAATACCCCAAGACGAATTTTATTCCTCAACAAGAGAAGTAAGATCCTACTTCTTTTAAAGGAACACAAGCTCAAGATGATCTTCCACCACAAGACCACAAGCAAAAAGGCAAAGACAAGCTTCAAGAGGAGATTGATGCATTTGAAGAAGCTCCTAAGGCTTTGGTCAAGTGGATTCCCAAGACTACATCAAGTTCTACCTCATCAAGTTCGACTACAACTCCAAGGATTCCCATCAAGATGGTGTGGATCCCAAAGAAGAAGAACTAGAGAGTTCTTGAGGGTGACTCTGCCAACATACTTCACTCATATCATTTTGGCAAGGACAAGTGCAATCAACTTCCACATCTTGCACTAGTTCAAGGAGTCACAAACCCTCTTGTTGGTAAGACAAGGGACAAGGTAACCTAATGCTTTCATGGACATCATTTTGTGTGTGCATCAATCTATGTCTATGGATATCCTTGTTTGTTCCTTGTGGGACTGATCCGTGTAGGTATTGAAAGTGCAACTCACTCCAATGGATTGCTCCGAATGATCTACCTCAACATTGAGCATCCACATCTTCAACACCTACATGAAGTCATTATCGACAAAACCCAACGTTAGTTCATCCCTCTTAGGGGGGATCTCACATCTAGGGGAAGCTTTACTCTAAGAATTGAGCTAAAGCAACTCTAATGGTGTGAACACAACAATGCTTTATGTAAAAGTGGTAACCCCACTTGTGCTTAAACGATGAGTATAACCTATGATCAAATGTTCTCATTTGACTCCTAAGTCAATATACTCATATATAGATGACCTAGTCATCGCCAATTGCTTGATAGATGTTAGAATTGGTTGTGCATGCTTTGTCACATATTTCATTTGCTATATTATTGTGTGAGCATGTTGGTTGCATATTTTACTCATGCAAGGACATCCATTTGTTGCTTTGATTGTTTGGCTTCTTCTCTTTTGCCAAGTGGATGGACAAGAATACCTAAGAACCTTCTCTAGCTATCTATGCTTTCTCGTCTGAAACTCTCTTCATGCTACATCACAAAGTTTGATCAAGTGAGATTCGAACCACTCTGTGTGAGGAGCACTCGGAGTCCCTGATTCGTCATAGACTTAAAACTTACGAAACCTCTTTGTGCTTTTCGGTCTGACTGATCCACCCTTTTCGGTCATACCGAGATCACTAAGTTGATCTAGGTTTTAAATCTCGGTGCAACCGATTAGAACATTTCGGTCACACCGAGTTGCAGTAACTGCTCACATGTCAGGACCCCGATCCTAAGTCACACCGATCTAGCATGTAACACATCATATCACTTTGCGGCCTCACGCACGGTATTCCCACGGGTGCCACCTTACCTAGCCCGGGACCGTTTGCGCCTTTTGGCTCACATATATGATAGTGCCGCTAGCATCTATATGACAAAGAACCCGGGTTGACATGGCTAGTCGTGAACCCAAAGTGGCACTAACTTATAGGGACAGGCATCCATGACCCAACATCGAACGTGTCGGTCATCAGCGTGTGAATCCAGGCTGTAGCACTGGGCTAGCAGGACTCCGGTGAACCAGGCTGTAGCGGGCTAACAGGACTCCGGTATTCATCGCGTGACATTTCCCCGAAGGGACAGACACAGGAACGAAGAAGGACACATGCCGGCCAGCCTAAGTGTTCCGGAGCAGTAGCAAGCTACCATGGCTCAGTGGAAACACTAGGAGACATTTCCCGGTAAGAGAGGCTACTAAGGATAAACAACTAGATAGTCAGATCCCACACATACCAAGCATTTCAATAACATACACACAATATGCTCGATATGTGCAAATACAACATGGCATCACAACATGACTCTACAACTCAAGTATTTTATTCAATAGGCTCCGAGGAGCGAGATATTACAAACATGGGTCTCATGACCCAACATTCAGAGCAAACAAGTCAAGCACAAGTGGAAGCTTAACATGTCTGAGTACAGACATCTAAAAATGGAAAAGGCTGAGAAGCCTGACTGTCCATCAGATCCTGCCGAGGGCACAAGATCGTAGCTGAGGTAACAAGCTAAATGTCGAAGTCCAGGCGGTACAACTAGCGAGACTGAAGTCTCTCTGCAAAAACATAAATTAAGCAACGTGAGTACAAATGTACCCAGCAAGACTTACATCAGAACTAACTACATATGCATCAATATCAACAAAGGGATGGTGGGGTTTAACTGTAGCAAGCCAGCTTTGACTCGGTGGCTATCCTAACCTACGACTGCAAGTAACTCTTTTGAGGTGGCGCACACGAGTCCACACATTCACCATATCAATACACCACTATGGATCCGCTCCCGTCTCCCTACGAGAATGCCATCCATAGCACTCACGCTTATCTTGCGTATTTTAAAGTATCCACTTTCACTTGTCTATGAACTGTACAGGCAACCCAGAAGTCCTTTACCGCGGACATGGCTATTTGAATAGATAATGTTAACCCTGCAGGGGTGTACTTCTTCACACACGCTCTCACCACTTATCGCCATTTACACGACATGTACTCGGCAACCTTCAAGTGGAAGCCCAGCGAGGGTGTCGGCCACGACCTGACTAACCACACAAGTCTCTCATCCAGGTTTATCGCCTATTCGGGTTCCATCCGCAAGGAGATCCGGCCGGGGTGTCTCTCACGGCCCCAAACGATGTGTGCAGGGTTCCCAAGCCCACCTCGACGGGTGGATCTACGCTTGGTACATCGTGCCACGGTGCCTAGTCTGTCCCAAGCCCACCTGTACCGGGTGCCACTTGGTAGACTACTAACACAACCTACAAACACCAGAAACTAGTTGCAACTCCTGGACAGAGATCATGTTGATTAATAAGTCAAGAGGGGTCGAGTTACCGGAACCCAATGTGTGGTAGTAACTGTTCATGGATCAGAAACACAGAACTCAGTTCCTGAGGACGGCTGCAATGAGACAACCCACCATGTACTCCTACATGGCCTCTCACCGCTACCTTTACCAAATCGTGTTCACACACTTAGCTCACACACAGCAGGACATGTTTACACACCTCTGATTCATCCCCATTGAATCAGACCTGACTCAACTCTAAGCAGTAGCAGGCATGACAAACAAGCATGAATGAGTAGGCACATCAGGGCTCAAACAACTCCTACTCATGCTAGTGGGTTTCATCTATTTACTGTGGCAATGACAGGTCATGCAGAGGATAAAGGGGTCAGCTATCGTAGCAAGTAACAAATGACTCGTTATTGTCCTAATGCAGTAAAAGAGAGCAGGGCGAGATAGTGGGATTTTATTGGAATGAACAAGGGGTTTTGCTTGCCTGGCACTTATGAAGATAGTATAGTTCTTCATCGGTGTCATCGATCACATCGCCGGTACACGTCTATCGAGAGGGGACAATTACCGGCAAACAAGGAAGAACACAATCAATGCAATGCGACAATATGATGCATGAATGTGACATGGCAATATGATGTGATTTGAGCTAATGCAACTAGCAACAGATTAAATGAAGTTGGTTTGAATCCAAGATTCAAATTCAAACTCCACATGTGGTTATTTAAATGCCATTCATTCCATTTGTCATAAACAGTAGTCACAAGTTGTTCTAACATGCATGAAAATGGTACAGATGGATAGATTGGATTTTTCTGATCATTTTTCATATATAAATTATTTCATTTGGAGTTACGGTTGAATTTCTATGAATTTTAGAAGTTTTGGATATTTCTGGAATTTCCTATATAAAAATAATTCCAGAAAATAAGTTACTGCATCAGCATGACATAGGTGTGACGTCAGCAGGTCAACTGGGTCGGCCAGGTCAAACCTGACCTGTGGGACCCATACGTCAGTGTCTCAGGCTGGTTTGGGTGTATGACAGGTGGGACCGGTCAACGTTGACTTGACTAAGTCAAAAATCTGACACGTGGGGTCCACAGATTAGCACTAATGTAAACAGAAAAATTAAACTAACCTAATTAGGCTCGGGGCCCACATGGCAGTGGTCAAGGGGGTGTTTAGAGTGGTCATTAGCGGCTAATGAAATTTCCACGTCAGCGTCACCGGAGTTACGCCGGCGGCGACCAGAACGCGGCGGAGGCACTCTGGAGGGGCTCGGGTTTCGCCTACGGGGCACCATTCGGTGCGCCCTTTGGCCCTACGGAGAGCTGGCGTGATGGTGCGTCGGATGGTGGGGGTCTCCGGGCTTGGGATGGCTGGAGTCGACGGCGGCGAGCTCGGTTGCGGCCGCCAGAGTTCGGCTTAGCACGGGTGAGGCGCTGCGCTTGGCTGACGAGCGAACGGAGGTGCTAGGCAGCACCTAAAGGGCAGCAGGAGCACGTCGGAGCTACTACGCGAGGTGGAGGTGCTCGTGGGCACGGAGCTCGCCGGCCATCGCGGACGGCGGCTTTGGGCGCTCGCGGGGCAGCGGCTACGAGGCACGCACGAGAGAGAGAGGTGAGGGGAAAGGAAGAGGGGCTCACGGCGGACTCGCAGAGCAGCTCAATGGGCTCGGGGAAGCTTCTGCGACGGAGAATTGACGGCGGCGATCTACGGTGGCCGACGAGGGGAACGGCGGTGCTTGCGACGTCCAGGGGCTTCCGGCGTCGGGCGGCTCGGTGAGGAGGAAGAGAGGGACGAGGCGGAGCTCGTGGGTGTGTCGGAGAGGCTCGGGGATGGCTGCGGCTACGGCTATGGCGAACGACGGCGGCGGCGTTCAGCCGTGCGTGTGAGAGCGAGACAGAGGAGGGGAATGAGGGGTAGGGAGAGAGCAAGGGGGTCCAGGGGGTCGGGGCGGCGCCGAGGAGATGACGCGAGGCATCGCGGTGGCCAGGCGATGCAGGCAGGCAGCCTGGTGGCGTGGCGAGCTTGGCGGCGTCGCGGTGTCCCTCCCCTGCCTACTGGCACGAGGAGGAAGGCGACAGGGGGGGGGCGCCTGGTGGGCTGGGCCGCATAGTAGTGGGCATCTGGGCTGTAGGTAAGCGCTAGGTAGTCCTTCTCTCTCTCTCTATTTTCTATTTTAATTACTGTTTTCTATTTTTCTGTAACTGTGTGGCTTTATTAAAAATACTTAAACATATCCAAAAATCATGAAACTAATTGTCAGGACCCCGACTCGATGTCACATCGATCTAGCCGGTAACACCTCATATCACTTTGCGGCCTCACGCACGGTATTCCCACGGGTGTCGCCTTACCTTTGCCCGGGACCGTTTGCACCTTTTGGCTCACGTATATGATAGTGTCGCTAGCATCCATATGATAAAGAGCCCGGGCTGACATGACTAGTCGTAAACCCAAAGTGGCACAGACTTACAGGGACAGGCATCCATGACCCAGCTTCGAACGTGTCGGTCATCAGCAAGTGGGTCCGGGCTGTAGCACTGGGCTAGCAGGACTCCGGTAAACCGGGCTGTAGCGGGCTAGCAGGACTCCGGTACTCAAAGCGTGACATTTCCCCGAAGGGACAGACACAGGAACGAAGAAGGACACATGCCGGCCAGCCTAAGTGTTCCAGAGCAGTAGCAAGCTACCATGGCTCAGCGGTAACACCAGGAGACATTTCCCGGTAAGAGAGGCTACTAAAGATAAACAACTAGATAGTCAGATCCCACACATACCAAGCATTTCAATCATACACACAATATGCTCGATATGTGCAAATACAACGAAGCATCACAACATGACTCTATGACACAAGTACTTTATTTAAGGCTCAGGGAGCCATACATAACATACACAAAGGTACGGGTCACACGACCCAGCATTCAAGTCATACAGTCATACAAGCCAGCAGCGGAAGTAACTTGTCTGAGTACAGACAACTAGTAAAATAAAGGAGGCTTGGAAGCCTAGCTATACTACAAGGTCCTTCACAAGCTCAGGGTCACCACCTGGGTCTTTAGCCTACTCGTTGATGTCAACGTCTACATAGAACCCATCAGAAGGGGTTGCAGCGTCTTCTGTAAAAATGTAAATTATAGCAACATGAGTACAAAGGTACTCAGCAAGACTTACATCAGATCCTACATACATGCACATTATCAAGAAGGGTTGGTGGAGTTATTGCAGCAAGCCAGCTTTGACTCTTGGCTAGACTATCCTACGATACTTCAACTTGAAATGGTTTTTCGCACACGAGTCCACTACTCACAACTTCAATACACTACCGAGGATCCACCTCCATCTTCCTACGGAAGAGCCATCCTCGGCACTCACACTTATCTTGAGGCTTTTAGCAGTTTCCATTTACTTGTCTATGAACTGTATAGGCAACCAAGTAGTCCTTTACCGCGGACGCGGCTATTCGAATAGATCATGTTAACCCTGCAGAGGTGTACTTCTTCATACACGCTCTCACCACTTACCGTCGTTTACACGACATGTACTCGGCAACCTTCAAGCGGAAGCCCAACGTGGGTGTCGGCCACGACCTACCTAATCACCTAAGCCTCCAGTCCAGGTTTATCGCCTATTCAGGTTCCATCCGCAGGGAGTCCGGCCGAGGTTTCCCATACGGCCCCGAACGATGTGAACAGGGTTCCCGAGATACCTAACGGGTATTCGGTACACCCGGCCACGTACCTACCGCATCACAGCCCACCCCTACGGTCAGCGCTGTCCACGGCCTCCAGTAGGCTACAAACACCAGAAACTACTTGCAACTCCTGGACGGAGAACTAGGGTGAATAAGAAGCCGAGAGGGTCCATTGGTTTCGGGCCCAATGCATGGTAGTAGCTGATTCTTAAATCACACATACAGATCTCAGTGCTTAAGGTCGGCTTCAATGAAACAACCCACCATGTACTCCTACATGGCCTCTCATCGATACCTTTACCAAATCGTGTTCACCACACCACTCTCATTACCGACATAACATTTCACTCTAGCCCATCACCCAGATGAACCAGACCTGACACGATTCTAAGCATAGCAGGCATAGCAAGGTAGGAACAACACATACATATGGCTCAATCAACTCCTACACATGCTAGTGGGTTTCATCTAGTTACTGTGGCAATGACAGGTCATGCAGAGGAAATGGGTTCAACTACCGTAGCACACAGCGGTTTGAAACGCGTTGTCTTAATGCAGTAAAAGAGAGCAGGAGCGAGAACATGGGATTGTATCGATATGATCAATGGTTGGTTGCTTGCCTGATGGTTCGATGCACTGATACGGTTCTTCGTTAGGGTAATCACGGTACTCCTCGGAGGCAGAACCTGTCGCAAAGGACACCAATACACAACCATCACCAAACAATGTGCAACAATATGATGCATGCATGAGACATAGCAATATGAGTGTGTTGGGCTAATGCAACTAAAACCAGAAGGGTTTGAACAAATTTGAATCAAGGATTCAAATTTCAAATTCAAATATGGCCTTTTAAAGTGCTTTTCCTTGTTCTGCTTAAAACATCAATTTAACTTGTTTGATCATGCATGAAATAATACAGATGGATAGCTTGGATTTTTCTGATCATTTTTCATATATAATTTGTCCAATTTGGAGTTACAGAATAAAAGTTATGAATTTTTGAAGTTTAAATAATATTCTGGAATTTCCTGATTTAATTTAATTCCAGAAATATAAATATTGCGCCAGCATGACGTCAGCATGACGTCAGTGGTCAACTGCGACTGGCTGGAGTCAAACCTGACGTGTGGGGCCCACACGTCAGTGACAGGGGGGTTTAACAGGGTTAAATTAATCCTAATTAGGGATTAGTGGCGCTGGGGCCCACTGGTCAGTGTCAGGGGGTTAACTAACAGTGGTTAGCGCTAATCCTAATTAGCTACAGGGCTGGGCCCACCTGTCAGGGACTCAGGGGTTCCTGCCGTGGTCAAAGTGGGTCAAACCCACCAGCGACACGACGCCGGCGAGGCCCGAGACGGCGGCGCGACGCGGGATCGCGCTACAGGGCACGGGCGAGGCCGTGCTTGGGCTCGTTGGAGAGCCCTTGCTCCCGCGCGTCGAACGGTGGCCGTGGCTGGGCCTGGGGTGGCCGGAGTCGACGGCGGCGAGCTCGGCTGCGGCCGCCGGAGTTCGGGTGCGGCCGGAATCGGCGTTGCAGGGTGTTTGGTGAGGCGTTGGTGCGTGCTGCGTGTTCCTAGTGAAGTGTGGAGCACGATAGTGTGCTCGGTTGGGTGCTACGGTGACCGTGGCCACGGCGGCGACATCGCCGGCGGCGTGGAGCTCTTGGCCAAGGTGGGGCTAAGGCCTAGAGGTCGAAAGAGACCAGGGGAGAAGGGGGAAACGACTCGGGGGCTCACCGCGGTTGCAGTGGGCGTCGAAGCGGGCTCGGAGACGCGCTGGAGACGGCGAATTCGACGGCGATGATGGTCGGAGCCCGAAGAGGGGAACGGTGACGTGGCGGCGATGCAGGGCTTCCGGAGGCCCGTGCAGCGGTGGGGAGGAAGAGGGGGTTGTGGCGGAGCTTCTGAGCTAGTCGGGGGAGCGAGGGGTGGCCGGAGATGGCTGCTATGGCGAACGGCGGCGACGGTGGTGTTCGGCTGTGTGAGAGAGAGAGCGAGGGAGAGGAGGGAAGAGCCGAGGGCGAGTGAGAGAGAGCAGGGGGGAGGCGTGGCGTCGTCCAGGGGCATCGAGGCGAGGAGGGGAGGGCAGGCAGGCAGGGAGAGAGGTGGCGTGGCGCGGTGGCGCGCGCGCGCCGGCCACACTCCCCTCCCTCTGTCGGGACGAAGACGACAGAGGAGGGAGACGGGCTGGGCCGCCTGCTGGCTGGGCCGGCCAGCTGGCTGGGCTGCACAGGGAGGAGCCCAGGTAAGCTTCTCCCTTTTATTTTTTCTGTTTTCTAATTTCTGACATTTGTTTTGATTTAAATAATATATTAAATCATTTATTTAACTTATGCCAATTTTTGCAGGGGCTAGATATATTATTCCAGAGCTCCTTTATAATTGGCATAATATTTGGACATATATTAATATATATAGAAATATATTTCCAATGCAAATATTTATGCATTAATTCCAAATGCCCAAAATAAATGTCCATGAGCCACTAAAAATATTGGTTTGATTTTTATCTCTGTCCAATATTTTCAGAGAGCAACATGAGCATTTTCTTGGACCCTTTTGGAGAAATTTTTATTTGGGTCATTTTCAAAATGATTCTGAGGGTTTCACAGATCCCCATTTCAAGTTTCTGATGAAAGAGTAAACATGATGCAACACTCTAATGCATGACTAGCTAGGGTGTGACAACTCACCCCCACTCAAAAGAATCTCGCCCCGAGATTTGGGTTCCTCCGGAAAGAAGGCGGGGTACTCAAGTCGAAGACGATCCTCCCTTTCCCAAGTTGCTTCATCCTCAGAATGGTGCGACCATTGTACTTTGAGAAACTTGATGTTATGACGTCGAGTGATACGCTCGGCCTGATCGAGGATACGAATGGGGTACTCTCGATATGTAAGATTATCTTGGAGATCAAGCATTTCGTGGTCCACTTCACGGATAGGATCCGAGAAGCAACGCCTGAGTTGAGAAACGTGGAAGACATCGTGGACTCTGGAGAGGTGCGGAGGTAATTCCAACTGGTAGGCAACTTCTCCTCGTTTGGCGAGAATGCGAAAAGGTCCAATGTAACGAGGAGCCAATTTGCCTTTGACACCGAAACGATGGGTTCCCTTCAGAGGGGTGACCCGAAGATAAGCCTTCTCGTCAACCTCGAAAGTCATAGCCTTATGTTTTCGGTCATATTGACTCTTTTGACGAGATTGGGCTGTTTTCAACTTTTCACGAACGATACGAACTTGTTCTTCTGCTTCCTGAATCATATCCGGGCCAAAGAATTGTCTTTCCCCGGTCTCTGACCAGTTAAGGGGTGTTCGACACCGTCGTCCTACCCAAGCTAGATTGATAGCTGTTGTTGTAAGCGAATTCGGCAAATGGAAGGCACTTCTCCCAGTCCATTCCGAACGAGATAACAGAGGCTCGAAGCATGTCTTCTAGAATTTGGTTGACGCGTTCCACTTGACCACTCGACTGAGGGTGGAAGGCGGTGCTAAAGGAGAGACGGGTTCCCATAGCATTTTGGAAACTTTCCCAAAATCGAGAGGTGAAAAGACTTCCTCGATCCGAGTTAATTTCCAAAGGAACACCATGGAGGGACACTATTCGGGAGATGTATAAGTCTGCCAGCTGACTAGCGGTTATACTCTCACGAACAGGTAGGAAATGGGCTACTTTGGAAAGACGATCGACCACGACGAAAATAGCATTATTCCCTCTCTTGGTCCTGGGAAAACCGGTAATGAAATCCATACCAATTTTATCCCATTTCCATTCAGGAATAGCTAAGGGTTGAAGGGTGCCAGCAGGCCGTTGGTGCTCTGCTTTTACACGACGACAGACGTTGCAATTTGCAATATACTGAGCAATTTCTCTCTTCATCCTAGTCCACCAGAACCTCTGGCGTAGGTCCTGATACATCTTAGTACTACCGGGATGAATGGTGAGAGGAGATTCATGAGCTTCCTTAAGGATCAATCGCCTCAGGTTGCGCACTTTGGGAACCACTAGTCGATCCCCGAAGTATACGACCCCTTGATCATTAATGGAGAAACAATTCGCAATTCCTTTCTGAACGTTTCTCTTGATGCGGGAGATTCCCGGATCTACCTTCTGTGCTTTGATAATCTGATCCGTAAGGGTAGGTTTTGCCACCAAGGTGGAAAGAAAACCTTGAGGAACAATGTGAAGGTTAAGCTTCCGAAATTCCTCATGGAGAAGCGGTTGACTTTGTTGTAACATCAGGTTGTTACAATAAGATTTACGACTTAGCGCATCAGCCATGACGTTGGCTTTCCCTGGGGTGTAGGTTATCCCTAAATCGAAGTCTGTGATCAATTCAACCCAACGTCTTTGCCTGAGGTTCAGATCCGGTTGGGTGAAAATGTACTTCAGACTTTGGTGATCAGTGAATATTTCGCAACGGTTACCGAGGAGGTAATGTCGCCAGGTCTTAAGTGCATAGACTACGGCTGCAAGCTCTAGATCATGAGTAGGATAGTTCTCCTCATGTGGGTGCAATTGCCATGAAGCGTAGGCAATTACGTGTCGATCTTGCATGAGAATGCAACCTAGTCCTTGTCGCGAGGCGTCGCAGTAGATAACAAAGTCCTTGGAGAATTCTGGCGGTACCAGTACGGGAGCAGAGGTCAGGCGTCTTTTTAGTTCCTGAAAGTTGTGCTCACATTGTGGAGTCCACTCGAACTTCTTATCTTTCTTGAGGAGTTCGGTTAGAGGTTTGGCAACTTTGGAGAAGTTCTCGACAAAGCGACGACAATAGCTCGCTAAGCCTAGAAAACTCCGAACTTGCTTGACCGATTCAGGTGGAGTCCAGTTAAGGACGGCTTGAACTCGCTCAGGGTTAACAGCAATACCTTTACCAGATATTACATGACTCAGATAGGTCACTTCTGACAACCAGAATTCACATTTAGAAAATTTGGCATAAAGGCGATGCTCTCGAAGTTTCTTCAACACTAGCCTTAGATGTTCAGCATGTTCTTCCTCGTTCTTGGAGTAGATGAGTATATCATCGAGATAAACTACGACGAATTTATCCAAATACTCCATGAAGATTGAGTTCATTAACCGAGAAAAGGTGGCTGGAGCGTTGGTTAAACCGAAGGACATGACGGTGTACTCGTATTGGCCGTAACGAGTAACAAAGGCCGTTTTAGGGATGTCCCCGTTTCTGATTTTGATTTGATGGTAGACCAACCTCAAATCCATCTTGGAGAAGACTGAGGATCCAGCGAGCTGATCATACAGGTCGTTGATCCTGGGAAGCGGATATTTGTTCTTGATTGTGACCAAGTTGACAGGTCGGTAATCTACAACCATCCGGTCCGTACCATCCTTCTTCTTGACGAATAGGACGGGGCAAGCCCACAGAGATGAGCTAGGTCGGATGAAACCCTTTTTCAAGGACTCATCGAGTTGTTTCTTAAGCTCGGCTAGTTCTAGTGGTGCCATCTTATAAGGTCTTCTAGCAATCGGAACAGTTCCTGGAATGAGGTCTATTACGAACTCAACATCCCTGTCAGGTGGAACACCTGGCAATTCTTCTGGAAAAACATCCGGGAAGTCACGGACTACCGGAATGTCCTCAAGGTCTGGCAGAGGGCTGGCGTTAAGAGAATATAATTGTCGCTTGGCTATTCGGGTCAAGACATTGACTATCTTCCCCGAAGGATGGGTGAGTTGAACAGTCCTAGAGAAGCAATCAATTTTGGCTTGATGAGCTGACATCACGTTAGCCCTCTGATGGTGTGCTGTATTCTGTTCAATACGCTCCAACAAACGGTTGGTCTCCCGCTTGTTTCTCTCAGCTTCCATCATAACCTCGGCTAGTGAAGGAGGATGAGGCAGATTTTCATTCCTGCCTTCACTGCCTTCGGCCTGCTCTTGAGAAGCAGGGTTAGCGCGCGTGTTGACCATCCTAGGTAAACAAGACAATGATTTAGTCAGGATGATGAAATTCCGACATAGGATACAGAATGTAAGGAATAACTCGGAATGCAAGATGATCATCCGTATGACATGGTAGATACAGAAACTGCTTCTTTTATTCCATCGTCATACACACCATACAGGGTTTAGTACAAGACCAAACAAAGTACTATTACGGTTAAAGAGGATTACATCTCATCGGAGGCATCCCAAGCTCCTATACATTATTTTTCTACACCTCCGGAAAGAGTACAAACTAGGTCATATCCCACGAGTCACGCGGGACGATAGAAGACACAGCTAGTGCGAACTAGTGATACTACCACTAACTCAGACCGATCCGTAGTAGTCCTCGTAGAAGTCACCTCCATAGCCTGGGAGCTCAACATGATCATCCGGAAACAGACGATCTCGCGGAGCTTGTGGACCATAGGGGCTAGGATGAGGCCTTGGACCAACAGACGGTGGCCTGCGGGGACCGCGAGGTGGGGTGATGCCTCCTACATCACGCCAAACCATCACGTCTGGCAGAGCAGATCTCACAGGATAGAGATCGCGCATATCTGAAAATCCAGCTTGCACCGCCGGTGCGAACCGAGTCAAAGTGGCCCAGTGGTCAGCACGGGTATTGAAGAGCTCTAACCTCAAGGCCCGATTTTCACGGTCCTTATCCTCGAGCATCTCAGCAGTGGTGCGAGTCCGTGAATCCTCCTGAGTGGGGTCAGCATAAATAGCCTGGAGATACCCTTGTGCTCCCGGAAGTGATCCTGGCATATACCGGAAATCAGAGTCCCGAAATTAACCAGATCTGACTCGCATAATGGTCATCATAGAGTAGGCGGCGTCCTGCACAGCCATCTCAATAGTAACCCCGAGTCCATAGGAGCAGTGAAGAGGCTCGGTGGATCCAGGATAAGATGGAAATATCCTGACAGTGCAGAGATACTGGCTTTGATTAAAGTCTCGGAATTGCTCTTCGACTGTGTACTCGGGATACCAGCGGTATCCAGCCTCAGTCATTACCCTGACCAACTTGGCAGTATGGCCGGGTACATCTAGGCATCGAGTCAGGCGAACCACTTGATTGAGGTCGCGAGTGGCCATCTGAAAGCACAATCATAATGCAAAGGCATTAGAATTTCTAGCAAAATTTCGGCAGCATAACAGCTGTAAATGCTCAAGAAGGATTTTGAGACATTTGACAAAGGATTTCGTACACACTCAACATCATCATGTCAAAGTTCTGAATCCATTCTAACAACATAATGTGGTAGTAGAACTGAACTAGGCTTGTATCCATCAAACTTATAAGGTACTACTGATTGGTAACACGTGATCCTGATAGAGAGAACAGATCCTAATTCCTTAACCCCCGGTGGAAGAATGGACTGACTCAGATCAGAAGGTCATAAGATAAAGGAGTAAAAAGAGCCTTACGTTCCAACCCACAAACAATTCCCCTACATATAACTAAAGAATTTCTAGACTCAACATCGACCAGTTTGGCTTGTAGAACCTACAGGCAGTCCGGCTCTGATGCCAACGCTGTCAGGACCCCGACTCGATGTCACATCGATCTAGCCGGTAACACCTCATATCACTTTGCGGCCTCACGCACGGTATCCCCACGGGTGTCGCCTTACCTTTGCCCGGGACCGTTTGCGCCTTTTGGCTCACGTATATGATAGTGTCGCTAGCATCCATATGATAAAGAGCCCGGGCTGACATGACTAGTCGTAAACCCAAAGTGGCACAGACTTACAGGGACAGGCATCCATGACCCAGCTTCGAACGTGTCGGTCATCAGCAAGTGGGTCCGGGCTGTAGCACTGGGCTAGCAGGACTCCGGTAAACCGGGCTGTAGCGGGCTAGCAAGACTCCGGTACTCAAAGCGTGACATTTCCCCGAAGGGACAGACACAGGAACGAAGAAGGACACATGCCGGCCAGCCTAAGTGTTCCAGAGCAGTAGCAAGCTACCATGGCTCAGCGGTAACACCAGGAGACATTTCCCGGTAAGAGAGGCTACTAAAGATAAACAACTAGATAGTCAGATCCCACACATACCAAGCATTTCAATCATACACACAATATGCTCGATATGTGCAAATACAACGAAGCATCACAACATGACTCTACGACACAAGTACTTTATTTAAGGCTCAGGGAGCCATACATAACATACACAAAGGTACGGGTCACACGACCCAGCATTCAAGTCATACAGTCATACAAGCCAGCAGCGGAAGTAACTTGTCTGAGTACAGACAACTAGTAAAATAAAGGAGGCTTGGAAGCCTAGCTATACTACAAGGTCCTTCACAAGCTCAGGGTCACCACCTGGGTCTTTAGCCTACTCGTTGATGTCAACGTCTACATAGAACCCATCAGAAGGGGTTGCAGCGTCTTCTGTAAAAATGTAAATTATAGCAACATGAGTACAAAGGTACTCAGCAAGACTTACATCAGATCCTACATACATGCACATTATCAAGAAGGGTTGGTGGAGTTATTGCAGCAAGCCAGCTTTGACTCTTGGCTAGACTATCCTACGATTCTTCAACTTGAAATGGTTTTTCGCACACGAGTCCACTACTCACCACTTCAATACACTACCGAGGATCCACCTCCGTCTTCCTACGGAAGAGCCATCCTCGGCACTCACACTTATCTTGAGGCTTTTAGCAGTTTCCATTTACTTGTCTATGAACTGTATAGGCAACCAAGTAGTCCTTTACCGCGGACGCGGCTATTCGAATAGATCATGTTAACCCTGCAGGGGTGTACTTCTTCATACACGCTCTCACCACTTACCGTCGTTTACACGACATGTACTCGGCAACCTTCAAGCGGAAGCCCAACGTGGGTGTCGGCCATGACCTACCTAATCACCTAAGCCTCCAGTCCAGGTTTATCGCCTATTCAGGTTCCATCCGCAGGGAGTCCGGCCGAGGTTTCCCATACGGCCCCGAACGATGTGAACAGGGTTCCCGAGATACCTAACGGGTATTCGGTACACCCGGCCACGTACCTACCGCATCACAGCCCACCCCTACGGTCAGCGCTGTCCACGGCCTCCAGTAGGCTACAAACACCAGAAACTACTTGCAACTCCTGGACGGAGAACTAGGGTGAATAAGAAGTCGAGAGGGTCCATTGGTTTCGGGCCCAATGCATGGTAGTAGCTGATTCTTAAATCACACATACAGATCTCAGTGCTTAAGGTCGGCTTCAATGAAACAACCCACCATGTACTCCTACATGGCCTCTCATCGATACCTTTACCAAATCGTGTCCACCACACCACTCTCATTACCGACATAATCATTTCACTCTAGCCCATCACCCAGATGAACCAGACCTGACACGACTCTAAGCATAGCAGGCATAGCAAGGTAGGAACAACACATACATATGGCTCAATCAACTCCTACACATGCTAGTGGGTTTCATCTAGTTACTGTGGCAATGACAGGTCATGCAGAGGAAATGGGTTCAACTACCGTAGCACACAGCAGTTTGAATCGCGTTGTCTTAATGCAGTAAAAGAGAGCAGGAGCGAGAACATGGGATTGTATCGATATGATCAAATGGTTGGTTGCTTGCCTGATGGTTCGATGCACGGATACGGTTCTTCGTTAGGGTAGTCACGGTACTCCTCGGGGACAGATCCTGTCGTAAAGGATAACGATACACAGGCATCACCAAACAATGTGCAACAATATGATGCATGCATGAAACATGGCAATATGAGTGTGTTGGGCTAATGCAACTAAAGCTACCAACGCTGTCAGGACCCCGACTCGATGTCACATCGATCTAGCTGGTAACACCTCATATCACTTTGCGGCCTCACGCACGGTATCCCCACGGGTGTCGTCTTACCTTTTCCCGGGACCGTTTGCGCTTTTTGGCTCGCGTATATGAAAGTGTCGCTAGCATCCATATGATAAAGAGCCCGGGCTGACATGACTAGTCGTAAACCCAAAGTGGCACAGACTTACAGGGACAGGCATCCATGACCCAGCTTCGAACGTGTCGGTCATCAGCAAGTGGGTCCGGGCTGTAGCACTGGGCTAGCAGGACTCCAGTAAACCGGGCTGTAGCGGGCTAACAGGACTCCGGTACTCAAAGCGTGACATTTCCCCGAAGGGACAGACACAGGAACGAAGAAGGACACATGCCGGCCAGCCTAAGTGTTCCAGAGCAGTAGCAAGCTACCATGGCTCAGCGGTAACACTAGGAGACATTTCCCGGTAAGAGAGGCTACTAAAGATAAACAACTAGATAGTCAGATCCCACACATACCAAGCATTTCAATCATACACACAATATGCTCGATATGTGCAAATACAACGAAGCATCACAACATGACTCTACGACACAAGTACTTTATTTAAGGCTCAGGGAGCCATACATAACATACACAAAGGTACGGGTCTCACGACCCCACATACAAGTCATACAGTCATACAAACCAGCAGCGGAAGTAGCTTGTCTGAGTACAGGCAACTAGTAAAATAAAAGAGGCTTGGGAAGCCTAGCTATACTACAAGGTCCTTCACAAGCTCAGGGTCACCACCTGGGTCTTTAGCCTACTCGTTGATGTCAACGTCTACATAGAACCCATCAGAAGGGGTTGCAGCGTCTTCTGTAAAAATGTAGATTATAGCAACATGAGTACAAAGGTACTCAGCAAGACTTACATCAGATCCTATATACATGCATAGTATCAAGAAGGGTTGGTGGAGTTATTGCAGCAAGCCAGCTTTGACTCTTGGCTAGACTATCCTACGATACTCCAACTTGAAATGGTTTTGCGCACACGAGTCCACTACTCACCACTTCAATACACTACCGAGGATCCACCTCCGTCTTCCTACGGAAGAGCCATCCTCGGCACTCACACTTATCTTGAGGCTTTTAACAGTTTCCATTTACTTGTCTATGAACTGTATAGGCAACCAAGTAGTCCTTTACCGCGGACGCGGCTATTCGAATAGATTATGATAACCCTGCAGGGGGTACTTCTTCATACACGCTCTCACCACTTACCGTCGTTTACACGACATGTACTCGGCAACCTTCAAGCGGAAGCCCAACGTGGGTGTTGGCCACGACCTACCTAATCACCTAAGCCTCCAGTCCAGGTTTATCGCCTATCCAGGTTCCATCCGCAGGGAGTCCGGCCGAGGTTTCCCATACGGCCCCGAACGATGTGAACAGGGTTCCCGAGATACCTAACGGGTATTCGGTACACCCGGCCACGTACCTACCGCATCACAGCCCACCCCTACGGTCAGCGCTGTCCACGGCCTCCAGTAGGCTACAAACACCAGAAACTACTTGCAACTCCTGGACGGAGAACTAGGGTGAATAAGAAGCCGAGAGGGTCCATTGGTTTCGGGCCCAATGCATGGTAGTAGCTGATTCTTAAATCACACATACAGATCTCAGTGCTTAAGGTCGGCTTCAATGAAACAACCCACCATGTACTCCTACATGGCCTCTCATCGATACCTTTACCAAATCGTGTTCACCACACCTCTCTCATTACCGACATAACATTTCACTCTAGCCCATCACCCAGATGAACCAGACCTGACACGATTCTAAGCATAGCAGGCATAGCAAGGTAGGAACAACACATACATATGGCTCAATCAACTCCTACACATGCTAGTGGGTTTCATCTAGTTACTGTGGCAATGACAGGTCATGCAGAGGAAATGGGTTCAACTACGTAGCACACAGCAGTTTGAAACGCGTTGTCTTAATGTAGTAAAAGAGAGCAGGAGCGAGAACATGGGATTGTATCGATATGATCAATGGTTGGTTGCTTGCCTGATGGTTCGATGCACTGATACGGTTCTTCGTTAGGGTAATCACGGTACTCCTCGGAGGCAGAACCTGTCGCAAAGGACACCGATACACAACCATCACCAAACAATGTGCAACAATATGATGCATGCATGAGACATAGCAATATGAGTGTGTTGGGCTAATGCAACTAAAACCAGAAGGGTTTGAACAAATTTGAATCAAGGATTCAAATTTCAAATTCAAATATGGCCTTTTAAAGTGCTTTTCCTTGTTCTGCTTAAAACATCAATTTAACTTGTTTGATCATGCATGAAAATAGTACAGATGGATAGCTTGGATTTTTCTGATCATTTTTCATATATAATTTGTCCAATTTGGAGTTACAGAATAAAAGTTATGAATTTTTGAAGTTTAAATAATATTCTGGAATTTCCTGATTTAATTTAATTCCAGAAATATAAATATTGCGCCAGCATGACGTCAGCATGACGTCAGTGGTCAACTGCGACTGGCTGGAGTCAAACCTGACGTGTGGGGCCCACACGTCAGTGACAGGGGGGTTTAACATGGTTAAATTAATCCTAATTAGGGATTAGTGGCGCTGGGGCCCACTGGTCAGTGTCAGGGGGTTAACTAACAGTGGTTAGCGCTAATCCTAATTAGCTACAGGGCTGGGCCCACCTGTCAGGGACTCAGGGGTTCCTGCCGTGGTCAAAGTGGGTCAAACCCACCGGCGACACGACGCCGGCGAGGCCCGAGACGGCGGCGCGACGCGGGATCGCGCTACAGGGCACGGGCGAGGCCGTGCTTGGGCTCGTTGGAGAGCCCTTGCTCCCGCACGTCGAACGGTGGCCGTGGCTGGGCCTGGGGTGGCCGGAGTCGACGGCGGCGAGCTCGGCTGCGGCCGCCGGAGTTCGGGTGCGGCCGGAATCGGCGTTGCAGGGTGTTTGGTGAGGCGTTGGTGCGTGCTGCGTGTTCCTAGTGAAGTGTGGAGCACGATAGTGTGCTCGGTTGGGTGCTACGGTGACCGTGGCCACGGCGGCGACATCGCCGGCGGCGTGGAGCTCTCGGCCAAGGTGGGGCTAAGGCCTAGAGGTCGAAAGAGACCAGGGGAGAAGGGGGAAACGACTCGGGGGCTCACCGCGGTTGTAGTGGGCGTCGAAGCGGGCTCGGAGACGCGCTGGAGACGGCGAATTCGATGGCGATGATGGTCGGAGCCCGAAGAGGGGAACGGTGACGTGGCGGCGATGCAGGGCTTCCGGAGGCCCGTGAAGCGGTGGGGAGGAAGAGGGGGTTGTGGCGGAGCTTCTGAGCTAGTCGGGGGAGCGAGGGGTGGCCGGAGACGGCTGCTATGGCGAACGGCGGCGACGGTGGTGTTCGGCTGTGTGAGAGAGAGAGCGAGGGAGAGGAGGGAAGAGCCGAGGGCGAGTGAGAGAGAGCAGGGGGGAGGCGTGGCGTCGTCCAGGGGCATCGAGGCGAGGAGGGGAGGGCAGGCAGGCAGGGAGAGAGGTGGCGTGGCACGGTGGTGCGCGCGTGCGCCGGCCACACTCCCCTCCCTCTGTCGGGACGAAGACGACAGAGGAGGGAGACGGGCTGGGCCGCCTGCTGGCTGGGCCGGCCAGCTGGCTGGGCCGGCCAGCTGGCTGGGCTGCACAGGGAGGAGCCCAGGTAAGCTTCTCCCTTTTATTTTTTCTGTTTTCTAATTTCTGACATTTGTTTTGATTTAAATAATATTTTAAATCATTTATTTAACTTATGCCAATTTTTGCAGGGGCTAGATATATTATTCCAGAGCTCCTTTATAATTGGCATAATATTTGGACATATATTAATATATATAGAAATATATTTCCAATGCAAATATTTATGCATTAATTTCAAATGCCCAAAATAAATGTCCATGAGCCACTAAAAATATTGGTTTGATTTTTATCTTTGTCCAATATTTTCAGAGAGCAACATGAGCATTTTCTTGGACCCTTTTGGAGAAATTTTTATTTGGGTCATTTTCAAAATGATTCTGAGGGTTTCACAGATCCCCATTTCAAGTTTCTGATGAAAGAGTAAACATGATGCAACACTCTAATGCATGACTAGCTAGGGTGTGACACTAATCATGGCTACTGTTTAGAATATAGCCAACAGTAAACATTTTTGTTTATGATTATTTGAGCATTTAAAATATTTTATTGCATTTAAATGCCCAAATGCAAATAGGGTATGACTTAATTCAGAGCCCAATATGTCCTGCAAAAATATAAACCACTTTTGGTAGATGCTTTCACCTCAAACCAGAAATGTTGAACATTTTTAGAGGGCATTTTGAGTTCAATGAAAAAGATTTTATTTTGACCCTAGTTGAAATCATTTGGTGCTAGGGTTTAAGCATCCCCATTTCAAGTTTCCAATAAATTTAGACATGATGCATGGATGATTATGCAACTACTTGCAAACAAACTCTAGGGCTGTGACAACTCACCCCCACTAAACAAGAATCTCGCCCAGAGATTCAAGGCGTGAGGTAAGAAGACAAAGGGGACACAAACTAATAGCATGAGCTCCAAGATCCAACTGTCTTCTCGAGGTGTTGATCTGTTGACTCAAAACAATCTTGACGTCTTTGCTTGCAAGGTCTTCATCCAACACGATGACGACAGAAGGAGACTCTACAGAAGATGATCTCCTTGAAGATCGAGTATTCAAGATCAACTCATGGAGTGAGAGGTAGGAACATCTCTCGAGCTGAGATACGAAGCATTCATTCGAAGGGATGGAGTGGAACGGATGGCGAAGGTCCACTAGGTAGACAACAATTCCACATTTAAGAGGGTGGTGAATGGTTGTCAACGTAGCGAGCAGTTGAGTTGCCATGATACCATAACGATGCACTTTAGGGAAGGTGACTTGTAGAAATATCCCCTTAAGTGGCAAAAAGAATTACCTTTGATTCAAAGATCGTTGAATTCTTTATACCAGTCTAAGGCAATTCTCGAGCGATCGTTTGGAGGGGTTGGGTAGAATGGTATACCCGGATTGGAATGGATGATGTGGATTACCTTGTTGAAAACAACACAAGGGATGATTTTAGTAACTGAGGAGAAGCTCAACAGTAGAGAGTGGGTCCACCGTTTGAAAAGTTATAGCATAACCGAGGAAGCTGAGAGCCAACCCAGTTAGTGCTGATGATAACACCTAGCGCTTGCGCGTGCTCTCAACAACTTGAGCATTTCCATATTCATCAAGGTTTTACCAATATCTGTGTCAAGGATCCTGGCAACACAACATACTACCATGATGAATACCGGTGGAAGATGCAGATGCAAAAGAAGATAACACCTTCTCAGATTTCACCTTGGCGGGGCCAAGGGAACAAAATCTGGATGATCGACCGAGAGACATTTAGCACTCCGCTTCTAATGTTCTCCTTGATGTGCTAGTGTAACCCATTCATAGATATGGTTTGATATCTAGAACATCAAGTAAAAGGTCGGACTTCGGGAACACAAAAATCATAAGGCACAACTAGGGAGTAAATCCTACGAAGTCCTTATGGGAAGGTGGCCAACTTCTTCAATCAAGATACTACAATAATAGGTCTTCCGGCTGGGTGTGTTGGCCATGACATCCAATTTACCGGTTATCGAGGGACCAGTATTATAGTTCTTGAGAAATGTTCCAACCATCATATTTGCCTGAGATTCAGATCTGGTTGGTGTCAGGATATTCCAGACTCATCGAGTCTAGGAAGAAAAATGAAAGTTTGCAACACAATTCGACGAGATGACGTTGCGAGATTCTCGGGAAATGAACTACGATAGCAAGCTCCAAAACATGAGCTGGTTCTGCTACACATGTGTGAACACGCTGTCCCAGACAAACATGATCACATGGTAGTCTTATAATAAAAACACTACCGAGTTCTAGTAGGGAACCATCAACGAGGATATCGAAGTCCTAACATAAGTCCGGATTAGCTCTTATGAAAGAATTCCTTTTCATGGAATAAATCAGTTAGTGGCTTGGCGTGCTAGGGAATTCATATGGAATGAAGATGATCAGTCTAACAGACCACGGAATACTTCGCACGTGCATAACTGACTGGGGATGATTCCAGAGGAGGTAAAAACATGCTTTCTCGAATTCGCGGCGGCAACTTGCATCAAATGCACGTGAATCAAAGGAAGTCACTTATTTCATCCAACATATACTTCATGAACGGGGCATGAAGTAAATGCTTACACAAGTTTCCAACACTAGCTTAATGTCCAACAAGATCTTGGAGAAGATAAAATGATGTTGATGGGCTCAACAACAAATCATCGAGATTTCCATGAAGATGGAATTCCACGCCTAGGTGAACAAGGTGATAGCATTGGTCAAACCAAAAGATGTAATGGTGTTTGCTCGAGGAATAACCGCGAGTAAGACAACATTACGAACATCGTTGGTTCTAACTTGATTTGACGATAGCCCATACTCAAATCAAAGTTTTTATAAGACAATAGGTCCAACAACTGATCACAGGGACCAATCGATGAAGATATCATCTTTCTTCAACACACACAAGATATCCCTTTAAATAAACTAAATCAGACAAGCCTCCATCTTCCAACTCTCCAAGTTGTCGTTTAGCTTAACCAACTAGCTCAGGGGTATCCAACACTGATTCTTGGAGAAAGGGTGGTTTCAAAAACCAACTTGGTCACGATCTCAACATAGCAGTCAGGTGACAACCTGGTGATACTTCCAAGAAAATAATCGAAAAACCACGAACCACCGATATGCTATTAAGCTCGAGAGCAGTCTTGATTTTCAGGGCAAGATGATATGATCAAAAGAGCGAGGGACTGACTCAATCCTAACTCATTGATCGAGGAGTGCACCGGAAATAAGGACTAGGTAGCACGAGCAGTCTTAGAATGATGATTCAAGAACCAACACGCTAAGAATGAAATTATTGTCCTTTAACTACCAAGCATCGGGGTTGCTAGCAGTATTGATTTCACACATCACGATTCACTTGTCGGCATTCCGGTTCAACAACACGGGGACCGAGGAATGAATAATGATGGCGAGAAGTATCACTGCACCGAGAATTCATAAGATGGTGTGTAATTCCTATGACTTTCTTGACATAAAGAGGGTAATACTTCAGGGTAGAACAGAACAAAAACTTGATTAGTATTTTGATCTGCGGAGTATGACTACTTTGACCCAATCCTAGATATGGATGAGGTACTGGAGTTCATTTCTCCTAGTCATCCTGGAATAGAATGGCTTGACGAAACACAAGAATAATAGGCATGCACGCATACTCTTGACTATCAATTGGTAGACGGGGGTCGGAAGACAACTAAAGCGGGACAACTCAAAGGAACATACGGTTTTCTGAGTTGTGGATGCATAGATTAGTATGTCGAGCAAAGCTCAACATTTCTTCCGGATAACCCATGCGGAACAGGTAGGACTGGCAGGGTCACAATATAGAATGGAGAACTCATCGAGATCACTCTGGTTGTGATCCTTGGTTCAAAGAACTTCTGCCATTAGTGGTTCATAGTATTTGGAAGAAGGAAATACCACGAGCCTCAAGGACTATCACAAAGGTTACTAATAACCTAAAGGAACGAGCAAACACTATCAACATTAAGTGAGTAGGGTGAGTTTCGGGTTCAGAACCCGGAAATAGAATACCTACTAACTAAATGGCATCACAGGATGCTTTCGAGAATGATGGCCAGAATCATCACACTGGAAACACGAACATGGCTAGATTACTAGATGATCCCCTAAGACACCTAGGGTCATAATACTAGCTTCAACATATATATCAGGGCAATAAAGTACCTCAACTCACTGATTTGTGTGATTAATCTGACCAAAGGCACATCGGGAACAGGAGGAAGGGATTTGCAAATGCATCAGACTATTTAGAAACCTGGGATGACTCAGACAGCATAATGGCTGTAAATGCTCGAAAGATTGGAGACATGCTACAAAAATGGTGGCATCGCCACTCAGAAGCACAATATCAAGGTTTCGAGATCAACAATTAACATACGGAAGTAGTAGGAACTTAACTGAGGCTTGAAACCAACAATCTTATAAGCCTACGGATTAGTAACACGTGATCCTGATAGAAAGATGAGAAACCTAGTTTCTTAACCCCATAGAGAAGAAGAGGGTGGCTCAGATCAGATGGGCATAAGGTATAAGGAGTGAAAAGAGCCTTACGTTCCATCCCACAATCAATTCCCTTATATAACTAAAGAATTTCTAGACTCAACTTCGACCAGTTGGCTTGGTAATCCTACAGGCAGTCAAGCTCTGATACCAAAGCTATCAGGACCCCGATCCTAAGTCACACCGATCTAGCATGTAACACATCATATCACTTTGCGGCCTCACGCACGGTATTCCCACAGGTGCCACCTTACCTGGCCCGGGACCGTTTGCGCCTTTTGGCTCATCTATATGATAGTGCCGCTAGCATCCATATGAAAAAGAACCCGGGCTGACATGGCTAGTCGTGAACCCAAAGTGGCACTAACTTACAGGGACAGGCATCCATGACCCAACATCGAACGTGTCGGTCATCAACGAGTGAATCCAGGCTCTAGCACTGGGCTAGCAGGACTCCGGTGAACCGGGCTGTAGCGGGCTAACAGGACTCCGGTATTCATCGCGTGACATTTCCTCGAAGGGACAGACACAGGAACGAAGAAGGACACATGCCGGCCAGCCTAAGTGTTCCGGAGCAGTAGCAAGCTACCATGGCTCAGTGGAAACACTAGGAGACATTTCCCGGTAAGAGAGGCTACTAAGGATAAACAACTAGATAGTCAGATCCCACACATACCAAGCATTTCAATAACATACACACAATATGCTCGATATGTGCAAATACAACATGGCATCACAACATGACTCTACAACTCAAGTATTTTATTCAATAGGCTCCAAGGAGCAAGATATTACAAACATGGGTCTCATGACCCAACATTCAGAGCAAACAAGTCAAGCACAAGTGGAAGCTTAACATGTCTGAGTACAGACATCTAAAAATGGAAAAGGCTGAGAAGCCTGACTGTCTATCAGATCCCGCCGAGGGCACAAGATCGTAGCTGAGGTAACAAGCTAAACGTCGAAGTCCAGGCGGTACTACTAGCGAGACTGAAGTCTCTCTACAAAAACATAAATTAAGCAACGTGAGTACAAATGTACCCAGCAAGACTTACATCAGAACTAACTACATATGCATCAGTATCAACAAAGGGATGGTGGGGTTTAACTGCAGCAAGCCAGCTTTGACTCGGTGGCTATCCTAACCTACGACTGCAAGTAACTCTTTTGAGGTGGCACACACGAGTCCACACATTCACCATATCAATACACCACTATGGATCCGCTCCCGTCTCCCTACGAGAATGCCATCCATAGCACTCACGCTTATCTTGCGTATTTTAAAGTATCCACTTTCACTTGTCTATGAACTGTACAGGCAACCCAGAAGTCCTTTACCGCGGACATGGCTATTCGAATAGATAATGTTAACCCTGCAGGGGTGTACTTCTTCACACACGCTCTCACCACTTATCGCCATTTACACGACATGTACTCGGCAACCTTCAAGCGGAAGCCCAGCGAGGGTGTCGGCCACGACCTGACTAACCACACAAGTCTCTCATACTGGTTTATCGCCTATTCGGGTTCCATCCGCAAGGAGATCCGGCCGGGGTGTCGCTCACGGCCCCAAACGATGTGTGCAGGGTTCCCAAGCCCACCTCGACGGGTGGATCTACGCTTGGTACATCGTGCCACGGTGCCTAGTCTGTCCCAAGCCCACCTGTACCGAGTGCCACTTGGTAGACTACTAACACAACCTACAAACACCAGAAACTAGTTGCAACTCCTGGACAGAGATCATGTTGATTAATAAGTCGAGAGGGGTCGAGTTACCGGAACCCAATGTGTGGTAGTAACTGTTCATGGATCACAAACACAGAACTCAGTTCCTGAGGACGGCTGCAATGAGACAACCCACCATGTACTCCTACATGGCCTCTCACCGCTACCTTTACCAAATCGTGTTCACACACTTAGCTCACACACAGCAGGACATGTTTACACACCTCTGATTCATCCCCGTTGAATCAGACCTGACTCAACTCTAAGCAGTAGCAGGCATGACAAACAAGCATGAATGAGTAGGCACATCAGGGCTCAAACAACTCCTACTCATGCTAGTGGGTTTCATCTATTTACTGTGGCAATGACAGGTCATGCAGAGGATAAAGGGGTTCAGCTACCGTAGCAAGTAACAAATGACTCGTTGTTGTCCTAATGCAGTAAAAGAGAGCAGGGCGAGAGAGTGGGATTTTATCGGAATGAACAAGGGGTTTTGCTTGCCTGGCACTTATGAAGATAGTATAGTTCTTCATCGGTGTCATCGATCACATCGCCGGTACACGTCTATCGAGAGGGGACAATTACCGGCAAACAAGGAAGAACACAATCAATGCAATGCGACAATATGATGCATGAATGTGACATGGCAATATGATGTGATTTGAGCTAATGCAACTAGCAACAGATTAAATGAAGTTGGTTTGAATCCAAGATTCAAATTCAAACTCCACATGTGGTTATTTAAATGCCATTCATTCCATTTGTCATAAACAGTAGTCACAAGTTGTTCTAACATGCATGAAAATGGTACAGATGGATAGATTGGATTTTTTTGATCATTTTTCATATATAAATTATTTCATTTGGAGTTACGGTTGAATTTCTATGAATTTTAGAAGTTTTGGATATTTCTGGAATTTCCTATATAAAAATAATTCCAGAAAATAAGTTACTGCATCAGCATGACATAGGTGTGACGTCAGCAGGTCAACTGGGTCGGCCAGGTCAAACCTGACCTGTGGGACCCATACGTCAGTGTCTCAGGCTAGTTGGGTGTATGACAGGTGGGACCGGTCAACGTTGACTTGACTAAGTCAAAAATCTGACACGTGGGGTCCACAGATTAGCACTAATCTAAATAGAAAAATTAAACTAACCTAATTAGGCTCGGGGCCCACGTGGAAGTGGCTCAAGGGGGTGTTTAGAGTGGTCATTAGCGGCTAATGAAATTTCCACGTCAGCGTCACCGGAGTTACACAGGCGGCGACCAGAACGCGGCGGAGGCACTCTGGAGGGGCTCGGGTTTCACCTACGGTGCACCATTCGGTGCGCCCTTTGGCCCTACGGAGAGCTGGCGTGATGGCGCGTCGGATGGTGGGGGTCTCCGGGCCTGGGGTGGCTGGAGTCGACGGCGGCGAGCTCGGTTGCGGCCGCCGGAGTTCGGCTTAGCACGGGTGAGGCGCTGCGCTTGGCTGACGAGCGAACGGAGGTGCTAGGCAGCACCTAAAGGGCAGCAGGAGCACGTCGGAGCTACTACGCGAGGCGGAGGTGCTCGGGGGCACGGAGCTCGCCGGCCATGGCGGACGGCAGCTTCCGGCGCTCGCGGGGCAGCGGCTACGGGGCACGCGCGAGAGAGAGAGGTGAGGGGAAAGGAAGAGGGGCTCACGGCGGACTCGCAGAGCAGCTCAATGGGCTCGGGGAAGCTTCTGCGGCGGAGAATTGACAGCGGCGATCTCCGGTGGCCGACGAGGGGAACGGCGGTGCTTGCGACGTCCAGGGGCTTCCGGCGTCAGGCGGCTCGGTGAGGAGGAAGAGTGGGACGAGGCGGAGCTCGTGGGCGTGTCGGAGAGGCTTGGGGATGGCTGCGGCTACGGCTATGTCGAACGGCGGCGGCGGCGTTTGTCCGTGCGTGTGAGAGCGAGACAGAGGAGGGGAACGAGGGGTAGGGAGAGAGCAAGGGGGTCCACGGGGTCGGGGCGGCGCCGAGGAGATGACGCGAGGCGTCGCGGTGGCCAGGCGACGCAGGCAGGCAGCCTGGTGGCATGGCGAGCTCGACGGCATCGCGGTGTCCCTCCTCTGCCTA
>NC_041381.1:498513481-498531152 GCF_002162155.2 Triticum dicoccoides
GGGGGGGGGGGCGCCTGGTGGGCTGGGCCGCACAGTAGTGGGCATCTAGGCTGTAGGTAAGCGCCAGGTAGTCCTTCTCTCTCTCTCTCTCTATTTTCTATTTTAATTACTGTTTTCTATTTTTCTATAACTGTGTGGCTTTATTAAAAATACTTAAACAGATCCAAAAATCATGAAACTAATCATGGCTACTGTTTAGAATATAGCCAACAGTAAACATTTTTGTTTATGATTATTTGAGCATTTAAAATATTTTATTGCATTTAAATTCCCAAATGCAAATAGGGTATGACTTAATTCAGAGCCCAATATGTCCTGCAAAAATATAAACCACTTTTGGTAGATGCTTTCACCTCAAACCAGAAATGTTGAACATTTTTAGAGGGCATTTTGAGTTCAATGAAAAAGATTTTATTTTGACCCTAGTTGAAATCATTTGGTGCTAGGGTTTAAGCATCCCCATTTCAAGTTTCCAATAAATTTAGACATGATGCATGGATGATTATGCAACTACTTGCAAACAAACTCTAGGGTTGTGACATCACAGTTATACATCTTGGTGCCACCGAGTTATTCCACTCGGTCACACCGACAAGGTCAGGTTATATATACTGACGGGTCAAATTTTGGAAAAATTTCCGAAACCTTTCACCCGCGCGTGACCTGCTCTGCCTCTTCGGGTCTCCGGATCGTCCTCTCGCCGCCAGCGACCTCCCGCCCCTGGTCTCCACCGCCGTCAATGGCAATCTACCCCGCTGTTGCCTCCGTAGCAAGTTCACCGCCGAGTTAGGGTATGAACTTGATACTTTGTGCTATTCATTCACTCCGATTTGTAGCACATTGCTTTGCCATGACTCTTGCCACATATGAAATCATCCTGTCCAGCTAAAACATCCCGTAGATTAGATTAGATTTGGAAAGTTAGGGTTAGGTTTCTGCCGAACTCATCACAGACCGACCGAGTTGTTGAAATCGGTCTCAACGATTTGGCTTAGGCCATTGCACATGTGATTTTTTGTCTGACCGAGAATTGCAAATCGGTGTGACCGAATTAAATTCTTTGTGAAACCCTAGCAGTCTCAGTGCCACCTAACAGTGACTCAGTCTAACCGAGTTCACTAGTTTAGGTTCCAAAAGCTGCTTCAGTATCACCGAGTTTACAAATCGGTAGCTCCGAAATGCTTTCTATGGAGAACTAAAAGTAAGTTTTGAGTCATCTGTTTTGCAAAATTTCTGTACTTTGTGATGCTCATCTACTCTACCTCATCTATATCTATTCACAGGGTCTACTGTCAGTTAGTTTGCAGAGATGTCTGATCAAAGTGATAGCCAGAACAAGTCTGTAGAACAAGCTCATTTGAGTGAGGGCACTAGTCCCTCAAGCAGCTATGATGAGGGCAGCAGGAGCACACCTAGTAACTTGCCCAAGGCAGCTACTAGGACAAGGAAGAAGAAAACATCAGATTTAGAGGATGAAGATTACATTGCTGCTGAGGATGAGGCCACTTCAAAGAAGAAAGTGCTAAAAAAGGAGTATGGCACACCTGCTGCAACTAAGCCAGGAATGAGAACAAAGGCACCTATCAGGAGAGTGCCTACATCCAAACCCAGGATGGTTGCCACAGGTGAAACAATGGAGTTCACTCTTGAACCCAAAGAAACTGGAGATGGCAAGAAAAGAAAGGAAAGGGTCAAGAAGACCATTGCTAGAGTTGTTGGCAAGCCATCAATGGTGAGATCAGATGATGAAGAAGAAGAGGATGCTGCTCCAGCAACCAAAGCTCAAAAGCTCATGGGAGATGCAATCACATCAGGGGCTGCTCCATCTAAGCCCAAAGCTGCTCCCAAGGCTGCTGCACCAACTCAAAATACTACACCCAAGAGAAACACCAGAAGTATACCAGCTGAGGAGAAGAACAAGGCCCCAGTGCCTGAAGCTGAAGAAGAAGAACATGATTCACTTGTTTTGAGAAAGCTGAATCCCAAGATCTCTGACCACAATGATGCACATCCTGTTGTAGAGAACATGAAAATTAGGAAGGATGCAGGACTGAGATAGTGGAGACAGTCTGATCCATATGTTGTCAGGAGAAGAACTGCTGTTGACTACATGTTTCACACTAAGGAACAACAAGACTTTTATGAGACAATTTTGCTTGACAAAAAGCCTATTGTCTGTGACATGAGATGGGTTAACTGGGAGTACATCAAGGAAAATAAAGATCAGTATCCAGGAGTATATGACAACTTCAAAGCATGTGGTGTTGATTCATTTTTGCTCAGAAGCTTACCAAGTGGAATGATGAGCTGACCATGCAGTTCTATTCAACTGCCCACCTCTACCCAGATGGGAAGATTATCTGGATGTCAGAAGGTACTAGGTACCAATCCTCTCTGGAAGAATGGGCTCAGTTGATCAATGCTCCAGAAGAGAATGAAGATGACTTGGATGTTTATGCTGAAAAGAAGAAAGACCATAACACTATGGCACACATGTACAAAGAGATCCCAGATGATGCTTTGGAAACTCATAAGTTTGGATTTGTCCATTTCTTGTTGTTTGGTCTGCCTACCATCAACTGGATCCTAAGACACACATTGCTACCCAAGTCAGGTGATCACAAGATGATCAGAGGACATCCTATAAAATTGCTCCATTTGTTTGATGTGCCTCAAAAGTTCAAGGTGATGAGTCTGATTGTGGAGACAATCAAGAGGACTGCAGCTGATCAGAAGAGATATTGTGGGTATGCCCCAAAAATTCAGGAGCTCATTAACTCCAAGATGGGCAAAGGCAAATATCTATTGGATAAGGAGCAACTTCCCATCTGTCCTGAAATTGAAGACAACACTATTGTCATGAATGAGAATGAACCATCATCAGCACAACCACATGAGAAGAGAGAGAAGGCAAGGGCAGAGAAAGCTACAAAGATGCCAACTGCTGAAGAGGCATCTCAAGTGTTCCTGAAGAGCAAGCAAGATCAGCTTGGCTATCTTATTGCCTCCACCTTGAGGATTGAGAAGGGCTTGGCCACCCTGACTCAAGGCCAGGAGAGCTTGGAGAGGATCATTGAGAAAAAATTCTATGCTCTTGATGTCAAGGTAACTGAGATCCAAACTGCAGTTGAGCAACTTCAGGAGGAAGTGGAGGAGAAGAAGGGCAAGTCTACTACAGATGCTTTCACTAGAGTGCCTAGGAGTTAGAGGTCTGCTACAATGCCTGTCCCAGACACTAGAGCTACAACATTTGCACCAGCTGCTACAACTTCAGTACCACCAACTCCAGCAACTACTCCACCAGCTCCAGCTACATCAACTGATGCTTTCGTCCTTGGAGTCATCTCTACACCACCTCATTAAGACCAAGCTTGAGATTCGTTTAGCACTATGCATTCTTTGAACTTTTTGGTAACTTGTTGCCAAAGGGGGAGAAAATGTATAAATCATAGGCTTCGAGAGAGAGTGTTGCTTTTTATCTCAGTTGTTTTTGGTTGAACTTCTTTTGTGTGTGCTTGATACTTTATGTCCATTTGTGAGCTACTTGTTTACTTGTTTGATCATGTGTTTGATCATATGCTACCCTTAATGCTTGTTGGATGATATTATCTCTTATATCCTTATATGATCATTCACTTGCTTGGTGATGAGTGCATGCTTTCAACTTCTATCATTTTGAGCTCTCCACCAAGATGTATGTGACATGGAAGAGTGACCCATGGTCCTAACACATTGTGCATTTGCAGTCCAAAGAAAATTTTAAATAATGCACAAATTTAGGCGGAGCTCTTGCTTATCACATACTTCTCAAAGCGACGATGTTTTTCACTCTTATTATCATTTGTCAAAGCTTGGATCTATATGTTGTCATCAATTACCAAAAAGGGGGGGGACTGAAAGTGCAACTATCCCTAGGTGGTTTTGGTAATTCCTAAAAACACATAGCTCATTGAGCTAATGCTATTTCAAGATAAATATTCCAGGAAAGCTCAATGGTTGACATGGCATGGATGAGAAACGTGGACCCCTCAAAATGCTAAGGACAAAAAGATTTTCTCAAGCTCAAAGCACAAGACTCTACATTTTCCATTTATTGATCCAAGATCACATTGAGTCCATAGGAAAAGCCAATACTATCAAGAGGGTTGAGGTGTTACTTAATGAGTTTCTTGCTTGAAGTGCTTAGTGATATGCTCCAAAACCCTCAACTAGTTTCTCACATCCACATACGTCCCAAAACAAAAGTCAAACTCGGCCCCACCAAAACTTTATATCCGGCGCCACCGAGTTGAGTTGACATAGCCACTGCCAGAAACCCTAGTATTTTCGGTCTCGCCGATAGGGATCTCGGTCTCACCGAGATGGGATTGTAATCTCTTTGTTTCCCTTCGTAACGTTTCGGTCCAACCGAGATGAGAAATCGGTCCCATCGATATTACAATGCAAACTCTCTGTTTCCCTTTTGTAACGTTTCGGTCCAACCGAGATGAGCGAATCGGTCCCACCGAGTTTGCCTGACCAACTCTCTGTTTGTCTATTACCAAAATCGGTCTCACCGAGCTTGTGTAATCGGTCTCACCAAGATTATGTTATGCCCTAACCCTAACGATAGCGGTCCCACTAAGTTGATGTGTTGGGCCCACCAAAATTCCCAACGGTCACATTATGAACTAAATCGGTCTGACCAAGTTTCACGATTCGGTCCAACCGAGTTTGGTAAGTTGTGTGTAACGGTTAGATTTTGTGTGGAGGCTATATATACCCCTCCACCTACTCTTCATTCATGGAGAGAGCCATCAGAACATGCCTACACTTCCAACATACATATTCTGAGAGAGAACCACCTACACTTGTGTTGAGGTCAAGATATTCCTTTCCTACCACATAAATCTTGATCTCTAGCCTTCCCCAAGTTGCTTTCCACTCAAATCTTCTTTCCACAAAATCCAAATCCTGTGAGAGAGAGTTGAGTGTTGGGGAGACTATCATTTGAAGCACAGGAGCAAGGAGTTCATCAACTACACACCATCTATTACCTCTTGGAGAGTGGTATCTCCTAGATTGGCTAGGCGTCAGTTGGGAGCCTCCAACAAGATTGTGGAGTTGAACCAAGGAGTTTGTAAGGGCAAGGAGATCGCCTACTTCATGAAGATCTACCCTAGTGAGGCAAGTCCTTCATGGGCGACGGCCATGGTGGGATAGACAAGGTTGCCTTTTCGTGGACCCTTCGTGGGTGGAGCCCTCCATGGACACACGCAACCGTTACCCTTCGTGGGTTGAAGTCTCCATCAACGTGGATGTACGATAGCACCACCTATTGGAACCACAGACAAAAAATCTTCCTGTCAACATTGCGTTTGCCTCCTCAGATTCCTCCCTTTACGTTCATATGCAATTGTTTTACATTCCGCTGCTATACTCTTAGAATTGCATGTGTAGGTTGATTGCTTAACTTGTGCTCTAAAATCTGCCAAGAACTAAAATTGGGAAAAGGCTAGATTTTTATTTGGTCAAGTAGTCTAATCACCCCCCCTCTAGACATACTATCGATCCTACATCACGCCATTCAAGTACCTTCTCATCTACATGCATGACACGCCCCTTGACAGGTGTCATTTAGTGGTGATCTTCTTCATAAATGGCTGCCACATGCCAAATGACAGCCACTTAATCACCTGGGGGCTCGACACCGCATCGATCAGTGACTTGGGTTGTTGTGAGGTGGAGTGGTGGAGCCTTGGCGGGGAAGCAGGCCGTCAGCGTCCCGGCAACCTTTCCTGTGGAGGTCTTGGGACTTGCCCTTTGGGTGGCCTCGACCTGGTGTGGCTCGCCTACCTGGCAAGGGAGGTTTTTCCCTTAGTGATATATTGTTCTTTTGTCTTGCCTTGGTCTTCTTGATATGCCCTTTGATTTCTCAAAGAGCTATCTCTTCTGCTTGGCCTTGTCTTGTATAGTTTGTTCAACTTGCTTTGTTGTTGCCGTGTCGGAGACTTGCCTGTCTGTGCACAAGTCAGGGGGAAACATACACCCTTGTTTGTGTACCCCGACAAAGTTTCAATCCCTAGAAAGCTTTATGATGAATGGGAACCTACTATTAAGATTAAGATTAAATATTATCAGTGCAATGCTTTGTGTGATTTGGGTGCTAGCCTTTCCGCTATTCAAAAAACTTTAAATGATGTGCTAGGTTTCCCTCAACTTGATGATTGTTCTTTAAATTTGCACTTAGCGGATTCCACTATTAAGAAACCTATGGGAAGAATTAATTATTACTGCAAATAGGAATTATGTGCCCATAGATTTTATTGTGCTTGATATAGATTGCAATCCTACACACCTCATTATTCTTGGTACACATTTCCTTAGAACAATTGGTGCAACTATTGATATGAAAGAAGGAAACATTAGATTTCAATTTCTGTTAAGGAACAACGTCATCAATGTGGTCAACGAATGATAGCCGGAACAGGACTATACATGGAGAGGATGACAGCTGGGACCCAAGAGGTCCATGGTTGCACCTCCTTATTAAGCACAATAAAAATGATTCCTTCCCCTGACAGCTGGGTCCCGCTAGCTACATCTTCGCATGCAAGGAAGTGACTCCTTATTATGCGCAGGAAATAAAGCTTTCTCCCTGTGATAGTTGGGACCCATCAGACATCTTCGCATGCAAGGAAGTGCCTCCTTGTTACGCTCAAAAAAATGTTTCCTCCCCCTAAAAGCTTGGACCCACCAGCGATATCTTCGCACGCAAGGAATTGTCTCCTTATCCCCCCTGACAGTTAGGACCCACCCAGTCAAAGTGTATATATATACTGGTCGATCGGTCTCTTTGCAATGATGAACCATGTGAAGTAAGGAGTTCCATGTGTTGTAGTAGAGCCCCCGACATAGCATGTCACACAGTCATGTCTAAATCATTTACATGTATGTACATCCATGCTACAAAAAAGACAGCCACATACATACATATAGGCGGGATTTCAAACACGTAGTCGCGCATACATACAGGAAGGGTTGTGTACATCGAGAGGCAATGATGGGGACACGCAGCAACGATGTTCTTCACCGGTAGCCAACCGGCTAGGTAGGAACGGAGAAAACAACGTCGTGTTCATCGGGAGCCAAGCGCCTAGGTCAGAATGTGTCATGTTCATCGAGAGCCAACCAGCCTGGATGGGACATCCGAACTGGGTCCTGTTCATCGACCCCTGTGACAGCCTGGTTTCTGCCTTCTCTCTTTTTCTGGACTTCATTTGCTTCTTCTTTGAATTTGGAGTTTTTGAATCAATTAAAATGGACTTATACACTTGGGCATGTCCTTGATTTTCACCCAACTGACTCATCCACCTCTAACTCATCCTTCTTTCTTTGAAAAATCTCAAAAATGACCCAAGGAATATTTTACATAAAAGGAAAATATTTGAAACCCACTTCAGAAACATGTGCTCCAAAGTAATCCTCATTTTTATTGCTCCAAAAATCCTAAGAAAATTCCCAAATATTCTTTGAACCCTAGGGTACCTTTCTGAGCAAAAATATTGCATAATTTTTTGGAATATTTTTGCTACAGAAAATCATTTCTATTCTGGACAGAATAGTCACTTTACACAACAAGTATATTTTTCCATGATCCTATGTGGGTGAATTTTCTTGAGCTTCATTACCTTCCTAAGAGACTGCTAAACCCCAAAGCTTAGCCCTAAACTCTTACTGGATCACTCATAGTTAACCTCACAAGTTACTGTCCAGAAACTTACTGATGTCTACTACGCAACCTTCTTCTTGTAGACCTTGTTGGGCCTACAAGTGCAGAGGTTTGTAGGACAGTAGCAAATTACCCTCAAGTGGATGACCTAAGGTTTATCAATCTATGGGAGGCGTAGGATGAAGATGGTCTGTCTCAAACAGCCCTGCAACCAAACAACAAAGAGTCTCTTGTGTCCCCAACACACCCAATACAATTGTAAATTGTATAGGTGCACTAATTCGGCAAAGAGATGGTGATACAAGTGCAATATGGATGGTAGATATAGGTATTTTTAATCCGAAATTATAAAAAACAGCAAGGTAGCAAGTAACAAAAGTGAGCGAAAACAGTATTGCAATGCTTCGAAACAAGGCCTAGGGTTCATACTTTCACTAGTGCAAGTTCTCTCAACAAGGATAACATAATTAGATCATATAACAATCCCTCAACATGCAACAAAGAGTCACTCCAAAGTCACTAATAGCTGAGAACAAATGAAGAGATTATGTAGGGTACAAAACCACCTCAAAGTTATTCTTTCTGATCAATCCATTGGGCTATTCCTATAAGTGTCACAAACAGCCCTAGAGTTCGTAGTAAAATAACACCTTAAGACACACATCAACCAAAACCCTAATGTCACCTAGATACTCCAATGTCACTACAAGTATCCATGGGTATGATTATACGATATGCATCACACAATCTCATATTCATCTATTCAAACCAACACAAAGAACTTCAAAGAGTGCCCCAAAGTTTCTACCGGAGAGTCAAGATGAAGACGTGTGCCAACCCCTATGCATAGATTCCCAGGGTCACGGAACCCGCAAGTTGATCACCAAAACATACATCAAGTGGATCAATAGAATATCCCATTGTCACCACGGGTATTCCATGCAAGACATACATCAAGTGTTCTCAAATCCTTAAAGACTCAATCCAATAAGATGACTTCAAAGGGAAAACTCAATCCATTACAAGAAGATAGAGGGGAGAAACATCATAAGATCCAGCTATAGTAGCAAAGCTCACGATACATCAAGATCATGCCAAATCAAGAACATGAGAGAGAGAGAGATCAAACACATAGCTACTGGTACACACCCTCATCCCCGAGGGTGAACTACTCCCTCCTCGTCATGGAGAGTGCTGAGATGATGAAGATGGCCACCGGTGATGGATCCCCCCTCCGACAGGGTGCCGGAACAGGGTCCAAATTGGTTTTTGGTGGCTACAGAGGCTTGCGGCGGCGGAACTCCCGATCTGGTTATTTTCTGGAGGTTTGGGGATATATAGGAGAGGTTGGCATTGAGAACAAGTCAGGGGCCCCACAGAGAGTCCAAGAGGCACAAAGGCGCGCCCTAGGGGGGTGGGGGAGCCCTCCACCCTTGTGGGCCCCACGGGACTCCCCTCTGATAACTTTTCGCTCCAGTATTTTTTATATTTTCCAAAAAAAATCTCTGTTGATTTTCAGCGCATTCCGAAAACTTTTATTTCTGCACAAAACTAATACCACGGTAGTTCTGCTGAAAACAGCGTTAGTTCGGGTTAGTTCTAACCAAATCATACCAAAATCATGTAGAAATATTATAAACATGGCATGAATACATCAAAAATTATAGGTACGTCAGAGACGTATCAGCATCCCCAAGCTTAATTCCTGCTCGTCCTCGAGTAGGTAAATGATAAAAACATAATTTTTGATGTAGAATGTTGCCTAACATATTTATGAATGTAATCTTCTCTTTCGTGGCAAGAGTATTCAGATCCATAATATTCAAAACAAAAGTTTAACATAGACATGAAAACAATAATACTTCAAGCATACTAACAAAGCAATCATGTCTTCTCAAAATAACGTGGCCAAAAAAGTTATCCCTACAAAATCATATAGTCTGGCTATGCTCTATATTCATCACACAAAATATTTAAATCGTGCACAACCCCGGTTTCAGCCAAGCAATTGTTTCATCCTTTAGTATTTTCAAACTTTTTCAATCTTCACGCAATACATGAGCGTGAGCCATGGACATAGCACTATAGGTGGAATAGAATGGTGGTTGTGGAGAAGACAAAAAGAGGAATATAGTCTCACATCAACTAGGCATATCAACGGGCTATGGAGATGCCCATCAATAGATATCAAGGTGAGTGAGCAGGGATTGCCATGCAACGGATGCACTAGAGCTATAATGTATGAAAGCTCAAAATGAAAATAAGTAGGTGTGCATCCAACTCGCTTGCTCACGAAGACCTAGGGCACTTTGAGGAAGCCCATAATTTGAATATACAAGCCAAGTTCTATAATGAAAAATTCTCACTAGTATATGAAAGTGACAAAATAGGAGACTCTCCATCATGAAGATCATGGTGCTACTCTGAAGCACAAGTGTGGAAAAAGGATAGTAGCATTGCCCCTTCTTTATTTTTCTCTCATTTTTTTATTTTATTTGGGCCTTTCTCATTTTTTGCCTCTTTTTTTCTTTTCTTTTTTTTAATTTTTCATTCGGAATCTCATCCCGACTTGTGGGGGAATCATAGTCTCCATTATCCTTTCCTCACTGGGACAATGTCTAATAATGATGATCATCACACTCTTATTTACTTACAACTCAACAATTACAACTTGATACTTAGAACAAAATATGACTCTATATGAATGCATCCGGCGGTGTACCAAGATGTGCAATGAATGAAGAGTGACATGTATGAAAGAATTATGAACATTGGCTTTGCCACAAATACGATGTCAACTACATGATCGTGCAAAGCAATATGACAATGATGGAGCGTGTCATAATAAACGGAATGGTGGAAAGTTGCATGGAAATATATCTCCGAATGGCTATGGAAATGCCATAATAGGTAGGTATGCTGGCTGTTTTGAGGAAGGTAATGGTGGGTGTGTGGTACCGGCGAAAGTTGCGTGATACTAGAGAGGCTGGCAATGGTGGACGGGTGAGAGTGCATATATTCCATGGACTCAACATTAGTCATAAAGAACTCATATACTTATTGCAAAAATCTACAAGTCATCAAAACCAAGCACTACGCACATGCTCCTAGGGGAAGGGTTGGTAGGCGTTAACCATCGCGCGATCCCGGCCTCCACTCATAAGGAAGACAATCAATAAATAAATCATGCTCCAACTTCATCACATAACGGTTCACCATACGTGCATGCTACGGGAATCACAAACTTTAACACAAGTATCTCCCAAATTCACAACTACTCCACAATCATGACTCTAATATCACCATCTTCATATCTCAAAACAACCATAGGGAATCAAACTTCTCATAGTATACACTTTCAAAAAAACTTCCCATAGTATTCAATGCACTTTGTATAAAAGTTTTTATTATATCCATCTTGGATGCCCATCATATTAGGGCTAGTTTTATAACCCAAGCAAATTACCATGCTGTTCTAAAAGACTCTCGAAATAATATAAGTGAAGCATGAGAGTTCATCTATTTCTTGAAAATAAAACCACCGCCGTGCTCTAAAAAGATATAAGTGAAGCACTAGAGCAAACGACAAACTACTCCGAAAGATATAAGTGAAGATCAATGAGTAGTCGAATAATTATGTAACTATGTGAAGAATCTCTAAGATTTAAGAATTTCAGATCTTGGGATATTATTCAAACAGCAAGCAAAACAAAATAAAATAAAATGATGCTCCCAGCAAAACACATATCATGTGGTGAATAAAAATATAGCTCGAAGTAAAGTTACCGATGAATGAAGACGAAAGAGGGGATGCCATCCGGGGCATCCCCAAGCTTAGGCTCTTGGTTGTCCTTGAATGTTACCTTGGGGTGCCTTGGGCATCCCCAAGCAGAGGCTCTTGCCACACTTTATTCCATAGACCATGGAATCTTTACCCAAAACTTGAAAACTTCACAACACAAAATTCAATAGAAAACTCGTAAGCTCCGTTAGTATAAGAAAAATAAATCACCACTTTTGGTACTGTTATGAACTCATTTGAAATTCATATTGGTGTAATATCTACTGTATTCCAACTTCTCTATGGTTCATACCCTCCGATACTACTCATAGATTCATCAAAATAAGCAAACAACACATAGAAGACAGAATCTGTCAAAAACAGAACAGTCTGTAGTAATCTGTAACTCGCGAATACTTCTGTAACTCCAAAATTTCTGAAATAAATTGGTGGAAGTGAGGAATTTGTCTATTAATCTTATTAAGAAAGATTCAACTTAAAATAACTCTTTTTTTAATGATAATTATTCTCGTGAGCACAAAGTTTCTATTTTTTACAGCAAGATCGCATTAACTTTCACCCAAGTCTTCCCAAAGGTTCTGCTTGGCACTTTATTGAAAAAAAGCTATAAAACATGATTACTACAGTAGCTTAATCGTGTGGAGATACAAAAATGGTAGGGGTAAATATTAGGTTGTCTCCCAACGAGCGCTTTTCTTTAATGCATTTTTAGCTAGGCATGATGATTTCAATGATGTTCGCATAAAAGATAAGAATTGAAACATAAAGAGAGCATCATGAAGAATATGAGTAGCACATTTAAGTCTAACCCACTTCCTATGCATAGGGATTTTGTGAGAAAACAATTCATGGGAGCAAGAATCAATTAGCATAGGAAGGCAAACCAAGCAAAACTTCAAGATTTTAAGCACATAGAGAGGAAACTTGATATTATTGCAATTCCTACAAGCATATATTCCTCCCCCATAATAATTTTTAGTAGCATAATGAATGAATTCAAAAATATATCCATCACATGAAGCATTATTGTCATGATCCCCAAGCATATAAATTTTATTACTCTCCACATAAGCAAAATTCATCTCATTAGGAATAGTGGGAGTATCATAAGAAACTCAAATACTATAAAAAATTTCTACATTAAAAGAGTAATGTTCAGAAAAAGAGTAACCATAATCATGACAAGTTTTATAAATATAATCATCACTACTATCGGATTTTGGGTTCCAGCAGACCCTCTAGGTTCGAACTCTGGGGTGCACGTGGATATTTTGCCCTCTGCCTACCTGCACCTCACCGCCTCGCTATGATCTAAGCAATCAAAGGAACAACACAAGAGACATAGAGTTTATACTGGTTCAGGCCACCATTGCGGTGTAATACCCTACTCCAGTATGTGGTGTGGTGGATTGCCTCTTGGGCTGATGATGAACAATACAAGGGAGAACAGCCTCGCGAGGGTCTGTCCTTGGCTGGTGCGATGAACTACTAGGGGGAGTTCAGTCGCTCTCGCTACTGGTTTCCTGGTGAGGATCCCATTTTCTATTGGTTTCCTGGTGAGGATCCCATTTTGCCTCTATCTTGTGGTGGCTAGTCCTATTTATAGGCAAAGGCCCTGGGCCTCCTCCCAAATATTGAGCGGGAAGGGCGCCAACAATTGACCATTTTGAAGGGGAACATCTAGTACACTTATCCTGACTAAAGTTGGTCCTCGCCTGCTAAAGGCTCTGGTGGGGACGCCAGCTTGGGCTCCACGATGACCTCCGTCCTGCCGTTCTGCTGGTCTTGGTCTTGTTGCACCGAAATGGATGACTTTGCTTGATGCTCTCGCCTGCGCTTGCTCCCTTTGCACCAAACAGGAAAGAAGGACACTGCGCGGGCTGGCGCCCGCCTGGCGCCCTTGGTCATCATAGCTTGCGTCATGGGCACCTCATGAGGTACCCCGCCTTGATCTCTCCGCCTCCTCGCGAGCCAGCCTGACGAGGCCGTGCCTGAGGAAGTCTCCTGTCGTCCGCCCCACGAGGCTTGGCCCCTCGTGAGGGTCTTGAGCTTGTGCTGATGAAGATGGGCCACACTGGGCCGCCCCTCGAGCCACGCCGCAGGCCGCAGGCAGGCATGTCTGGGGACCCCCGTTCCCAAAACACCGACAGTAGCCCCCGGGCCCAAGGCGTGCCGGACTTGGCTGAGCAGAGAGGCGAAGGGGCAAGTGCGAAGCATCTTGGGCCCTAACAGCCTGCGGCCTCGGGCGCCGCGTGGCGGTTGATTGGACGTGGGCGGCTCCGCAACTGCGTGAATCGACAAAAGAGCGGCATCTGCCTAGTCTTTGCTTCCCTTGATTCGTCCGGTCATTGCCCAGATCCCCTTTCTTGCGCTCTTCCTTTCTGCCTCCGAAATCTTCAGATCTACCTTGACCGCGTGCCCTAGCAAGACATGGCGCCTCGCCAGACCCCGGCCGAATCTTGGTACTCGCCCGCCTTGGACTCGCCGAACGTGTCGGAGGCGAGCCTTGGCCGGATGCGCCAGATGGTGGCGGCGCACGGCATCGACGGGGCGAAGGTGTTCAAGGCCGCCTCCGCCCTTCCTAAGGCCCGAGGGAGCACCTTCTATCTGCTCTTCGTAAGCGCCATTGCTGCCGGTCTGGTGCCTCCCTTTTATGAGTTTTTCCTCTCTGTCCTCCGCCATTACGACCTGCAAGCTCTGCATGTCCACCCCAACTCTGTTCTTCTTCTGGCGATCTTTGCCTACTATTGTGAGGCTCATGTCGGAGTGCAGGCCTCAGTGGCCTTGCTGCGCCACTACTTCTCCCTCCGGCCCTCTCGTGGTGCCATCTCCGTGTGCGCGAGCTTTGTCGCGTATGGCGGCTCCAACGCCATCTCGAAGCCTGGGAAGAGGATTGAGGGCTTTAGGAGCAAGTGGGTCATGGTAGATGCTAGGCGCATCCACCCTTGGCTGATTCTGCCCACAGGGCAGCCCACGAGCTTCGATGGTTGGTCTCGTGCGGAACTCGTGGACCCCCGCGCGAAGCCGGTGTTGGAGAAGATGGACGCCGATCTGAGGCCGGGCAACATGTCAGCGGCAAAGCTGACTAGTGCGTCGCTCCTGAGGGAGTTCCTGGAGCACCAGGTGGCCCCGCTTCGTAAGTACTCGCTTCCGCTGTGGACGCCCCGCCTGAGCCCCGCAGTCTTGGCCGACGAAGACCTGGCCGCAGTCGTCCAATCTTTGGTCGAAGGGGACGTGGCGAGGCTGGAGGGCGCCCCTGTGCCCCTGTTTCTTCGAGATGATTGCGAGAAGGTGGTGGACTCCATGCCCGTCTTCAATGGGGACGGGCCCGTGCCTACGGAGGCTCCCGAGGACCCGGCGGCCCAGGCGACGGTGAATGTGTCCTCCGGCGACTCCAGCGAAGAGGAGGAAGAAGAGGAGCGGGAAGGGGAGCCTGACTCCGAGGCTACCGACGGGGAGTCGAGAGCGCCTCTCCCCCGGCGCAGGCCCCGCGCTCTCCGCCTCCCACCGAGCGATGATGAGGATGATGACGACCGAGGAGGCGGGAGCTTGCCCCCGAGCTCGAAGAAGGCCAGGTCTGGGCTTGTCCCCCTCAGGTCTGCCCCGGCTCCAAGGCGATCCTCAGACGTGCCTCCTGCTTCCGAGCCTCTCGAGGCTGATCCCAGCAGCCAGCTCTTGGGCTTCAAGTATGGCCGGAGGTTGCTCGAGCTCGCGAGCAGCGACCAGTAAGTGCTTGATTCTTGTTTTATTCCTTGCTTTGTCGTTAAGGCTTGATGTCTGTATCTCTTGGCTAGGCTAGCGCCTGCGGCGAAGAAACTGAAGGGGGCTCCTGAGGCTCCATCCAGGGAAGCGCCTCTGCCCATGAAAGAAGGTGGCTGCAAGGCACAGGCCTCTCCTGCCCGGTCGTCCTCGCGAGGCCTTGTGGAGCTGGCTGGGGCGAGCTCAGCCCCCATGGCCCAAGCGACTCCTGAAGTATCCTTGCCTGATGCCATCACCATAGCTGTTGGGGCGTAGCAGGTCCTACCTCAGGATGCTGTGGTTACGCTGCCGTCCTCTCCTCCTACTCCACCAAATGCTGTCTCTCCTACTCCTTCCACCATCCTGGATCGCGCCGCTGCTGAACTGGACCGGCTGCGGCAAGATCTTCTAGGCGCCGACCCTCGCTTGGTGGACAGGCGCTTGGAGCTGGCTTCTGGCTGGATTCGCTCCGACGTTTCGATTCGAGCGGCGCTGGTTTAGGCCTCGAAGGCCTGCGACGAGGAGAAGCAGGCCGTCCTCAAGGCGAAGGCCGCTCGAGACACCGCCTTGGGAGAGGCGGCTGATGCCCGAGGTCGCTCCAAGGCGCTGGAGAGCGAACTGCGGGGCCTACGGGACCAGCTTGCCGAGGAGGTCCGCATCCGCCAAGAGAAGGAAGAAGACCTGAAGGCTCGCGAGGCGGCCATCAAGGACCGAGACGCCAAGCTTAACAAGCGCCGTGACCGCCTGGGTGCACTGGAGCAGGAGTTGGAAGCATGGAAGGCCGAGCTGGACGGCAAGGTGCGAGTCCTTGCCGAGGACTGCGAGGCCTTCACGGAGATGGAGGTGAAGGTTCGTGGCTTGCTGAAGTCGCTCTATCACAGCGGCCTAGAAAGCCCGCTGGCCGGCGCCGAGGACGGCCCCGCCAAGCTTCTCCCCTTCATGGTCCATGCTCTTGAAGATGTCACCCTTGTCCTTCGCCCTACGGCTGAGGCTGAGGCGCGCGTCCTGTCTTCTGCACCGCTGACGCGGGTCCTTACCCACGTCTACCTTCGCGACCCCAACGTTGACCTCAACAGCCTGCTGGAGCCAGCGAGTGGCGAGCTTGCCACTGCCGCTGCTGAGGCCGTGAAGGGTCGTGCGGAGGCTCTGCTGTCGAAGTTCCGGGCCTTCAACACCAATCCGAAGCGAGGCGCTGCCGGCCCTGCGGCTCCACGAGGCGAACCCGCTCCGCGCAGCTCCGTCGCCAAGAAATGACTCTGTCGTGGCTCCTGTCCTGCTTTCAGCTTCTGCAACATGCATCATGCCTTGGGGATGCGTTTAAACTTGTGTTTGGTGTCGTGATAACAGTTATGGACTGTAATATTTGCTTTTGAATTCCTTGAAATTTGCGCTCTTCCTACTTGCTTATGTTCTATGCCGGCAGAGCCCGGCCCCGCGCATACCTCAGCCACCGTTAGCCCCGACCGGAAACCAGGACGGGACCAAGGAGTGAGGGGCTACGTGACAAGTTCGGCTCCTGAGCCGCGATGCTCAGGAGTCCCCCTTGGCGCACAAACAACAAGTAGGGAGGTGAGATGTGTGGGTGAATCTACCATTCTACGTCTGTAGAGCCCGGCCCCGCGCATACCTCAACCACCGTTAGCCTTTCGGAACTAAGGAGTGGGGGCTACGTGACCAATTACGCTCCTGAGTCGCGATGCTTAGGAGTCCCCCTTGACGCTCAAATGGCCTTCGTACCTTGGCTCCGCTCGGGGAGAGACGCGCGACGAACCAGGCCCGAGGGGCCTGGCTGGGTGGTGTACGTCTGGGCGTGACCCAGGCACAACCCCCGTGCCCAGCCCCCTCGCGCGACACTCCCGAGGGGAGGCGTTGCGATGAGACCAGACACTAAGCTCTGGGTTCCCTGAGGTTGATGCGGCCAAGGGCCACCCTCAGTTGTTTATCACCAGCGCGGAGCATAGCGCTTCCGTATGTGTACGGGCATAGCCGCTCCTCGGCAGTGTCGTTAGCCTGCGCGGAGCATGGTGCTTCCACTGGTGCGTGGGAGGGGTCTCCCCTCCGGGAGGAGCCCCCGGGGCATGTACAGCCACGCCCTGACACGTGGCCGGCACGGTAGGGCATGAGGAGTTGTATCTGGGCACCCGTGAGCCAGCGCGGGACTCACGGGGCCCTACCTCAAGGCGGGTTGCGCCTGGCACTGGGCCTTAACTTGTGATGTGTTCCTGCAAATTTGGCCAGATGCCGATGCTCTACGTCCTCGGGTCCCGGCCCTCAAGCTAGTCTCAGCCGTCGCTGGTTTGCCGGGGCGCGATGCCGTGGACAAAGCCAGAGGGTGAGGGATGGAGAGCCGATAGGAGCCCTGAGTCGCGATGCTCAGATACCCCCCCTTTAACGCGCAAGCTTGGTTAGATGTCGATGCT
>NC_041381.1:498531537-498602592 GCF_002162155.2 Triticum dicoccoides
CTTTAACCACAAGCTTAGTTACATGTTGACGCTCTACGTCCTCTGGTCCCGGCCCTCGAGCTAGTATCAGCCGTCGCTGGTTTGCCGGGGCGCGATGCCGTGGACAAAGCCAGAGGGTGAGGTCTAGAGAGCCGGTAGGAGCCCTAAGTTGCGATGCTCAGGTACCCCCCCTTTAACGCGCAAGCTGCCGACATCAAGGAAGAAGAGGTGCCATGGACAAGCACCAAATAACAAGCATGATGGGTCGAATGCATGGCCCGGAAATAAACACAAGAGGGGTACACATCGCTGGGTCTGACCCGAGCGACTTGGGGATGACGCAGCCCGAGGGGCGCCCCCAACAAAGTAAGCTAAGAACACGAGCAAAAGGGATACATGCCGCAGGGACGGACCCACGCGGCCTGGGAATGATGCAGCCCTGAGGGCGCTCCCAGCTGGAAACGAAACTTGAAAGATGTCACCTGATAGTGTCGGCGACGAAGCGGTGTTGAAGTAGTAGACGTAGCGGGCTGCGGGAGCCGATCTTCACGATCCCCCAGGCCCAGGAGCCTTGGGAGGCTCCGGAGGCGCTGGTGGCTCCTCGCGAACCATCTCCATCTCCGCCAGGACTGCAGAACGCCTGGCCTCCTGAGCCTCCAGGATGCTCCTCATGAGGCGCTGGCGCACCGCAGCCGCGTTCGGCAAGCCATAGGGCATGCGAACGTAGTTGTGGGGTGGGCCTCTGCAGCGCCCCACACGTGAGGGCTAGAAGCACTCCTAAGAGCCGGCATAGTTGAGCCCTGGGATGTCGATGCAGACGTGCAGCTCGCCATCCTCACCTGGATGGGGAGCTGCGGCGGGTAAGCGGCGGCTGCCACTCATGAGTCTTGACTCCTGCAACTCCTGTGTGATCTGACTGACGAACTCCTGAGGGTTTGGCCCTCCTTGCTTTGCTCCTTCCTGAGGGAAACGTGTTCTGAAACGCACCACCAAGTGGTGCCCAAGCGCCTCCCTTGTGACCTTAGCAAGGTTGGTGGCCCTCCAGGTGGGAGCCCACGAGCCCTGCTTGAGGAGGGCGCCAGGTGCGCCTCCCTATGCGACAGAAGGAGGTACCCCCTGAGTAGGCGCAGACCCTGAGGGGCCTGCCTCCTGAGGGGTCGGGCCTGGCGATATCTTCTTCTTCTTGGGGGCGGTCTCAGGGAGCCTCCCGCTTCCGCGGTCTGGGTCTTCAAGTGATGCATCCTGAAAAGCTCGTTCCAGGGAGCACACCGCGTCTCTTTCTTCACAAGGCACCGTGATGACTCCACCGCTTCCTGGCATCTTGAGGATATTGTAGCCGTGATGAGTCAGGACCATGAACTTGGCGAGAGCTGGGTAGCCGAGGATGGCGTTGTACGGTAGGCGAATGTGGGCAATGTCGAAGTCGATGAGCTCGGTGCGGTAGTTGTTGCGCGCCCCGAAGGTGACGGGGAGGCGGACCTGCCCAATTGGAACTGTGGAGCCATCGGTGACTCCGGAGAAAGGCTTGGTTGGCTGAAGCTGATCGCAAGGCACTTGGAGATTGTTGAACGTCTCTACGGACAGGACGTTGAGGCCCGCCCCGCCATCCATGAGGGTCCTAGTGACTTGCATGTTGCTGATGACTGGGGAGCAAAGCATTGGGAGGACTCCGGCTGTGGCCGTGCACTTGAGATGATCCGCTGAGCTGAACGTGATGGCGCACGCCGACCACCTGAGGGGGCGCGTGGCTTCAAGCTTAGGGAGGACTGCATTCACTTCACGGGCGAACTGCTTGAAGATGCGTTGAGAGGCTGGGGCTTGAGCTCCGCCCGAGATGCAGGCGATCGCGCGCGGCTCCTGGAAGCCCCCAGCCCCCTCATCCTGATGATGGTCCTCATTTCTCCTTGGCTGTGGCGGAAGTGGAGGGAGGCCTGCATTTCCTTGTGGGTGATCCTCGCGAGGCCGATCCCTCCAGTCTCCCTCGCGAGGCTGATCCTGCCAGCGATCCTCGTGAGGTCGGTCGCGCCACCCTTGGCGAGGGCCGCGGTCTTCCCAGCGTCATGTGTTCCTTCCTCCTCCTTAGCCATAGCCGCGATCGTTGCGGTCGGGGCGTCGGCCGACCCTTCCTTCTCGCACGGCTCGGAGCTCTTGGCATTCATTGGTATTGTGGGTGTGGAGGTCGTGGTACACACAGTACCGGCTACCCTTGAAAGACTCGGGCTGATCTCTGCCTCGCTTGGTATCTGGTTCTTCCACGAGCACGGTAGCCCCCTTGCGCTTCACGTCCTTGACCTTGGATTTCTTCTCTTCTGGGTCGGCGGCTGGCAGCTCGAGGAGGGAAAGGCACCCTTCCTCAGCCCTGGCGCACTTGGTTGCCAAGTTTAACAGCTCCAAGGAAGTGCATAGATCTTCATGCATCGCCAGCTCCTCCTTCATCTTGACGTCGTGCATGCCGTCGGAGAAGGCTGAGATGATGGCCTCCTCGGTCACCTTGGGAATCTTGAGACGTGCGTTGTTGAAGCACTGGATGTACTTCTGCAGGGTCTCCACTGGTTGCTGCTTGATGCGGCGCATGTCGGTCACGGCAGGTGGCCGGTCGTGAGTACCTTGGAAGTTGGCGATGAAACTGGTGCGCATATCGTCCCAGGAGGAGATCGTGCCTGGTGCCAGGTTCAGGAGCCAGGTACGGGCCCCGTCCTTGAGTGCCATGGGAAACCAGTTCGCCATGACCTTCTCGTCCCCGTTGGCGGCTTCGATGCCCAGCTCGTAGAGCTGGAGGAACTCCGCAGGGTCGGCCGTGCCATCGTAGCGAGGAGGCAGGTCTGGCTTGAACTTGCAGGGCCACACGATGCTGCGCAGCCCGGTGGTGAAGGCGCGACATCCTGCCGTGGCCACGGGAGGCCTCTGGTAACGAGGAGCTTGGTCTTGCGGGCCCCCATGTGCTGCAACTGGGAGCAGCGCGGGGTCTTGGCGCGCTGGGACAGGACCGTGGTCGTGACGGACCGGAGCAGGGAGCACTCGGGCAGCTTCTTGAGGGCGAGGAACCTCTTGTCAGCTCCGCCCTTGCTGCGCTGGCGCCGGACGGGGTGGGTTCCGTCCAGGGGCCACGCGCCTTGGGGCCAGGGCACCTTCTTGAGGGGGAGGCGGCTGAGGCGCCCCCGGAGCTTCATTGCCCGTGCAGGGTTGTGGGGACCCCGACTCGCAAGTCGTGATCACCGAATGCACGTGTACAGTGATCCCAGAGATCAATGCTCACTGAACACACAGAAGCTGAATAACAAGAGTCTTACATCCATACATACCGTCTTACACAAATAGTGACCAACATGGTCAAGTCTTACATCGATAAAGCCTTAAGGGCTGAACATCAAATGAAACATAGCAGCGGAAATCGTCGTCGATAAGTAGAACCCATGCCATCTGCCTTAACCCTATAGGCAATCTGACTGGGAACGTCCTAGTTCGCATGATCGTCTCCAAAGAACTCTTCTTCGAACTCCGGTTCTCCCATGCCTGGTCAATTAAATAACCAGTGGCAAGCCAATGAGTACTTTGAATGTACTCGCAAGCAACCCATGATTTGGTTCAAGGTACAGTAATGCATGACATAGGTAAAGTTTTGCATAAAGCTAGTTTTGAGTGCAGGACATGTTCAACATCCTATAAAGCATGCATCAAGAGAATTCAAGCATCCATAAGAACTGGTCACAGATATCAACATAAATAGAAAGGGGCACCAACCCATTTATCATAAACAGAGAGGGCACCAACCCATCTCAATCGTGTCAAGTCCTCTGACTTGATCCAAGACAACACCATCATCTCACAGTCACCGGGTTTGGAAACAAGTGGACGTAGCCCAAGAGCGGTTACCCAACTGTCCTTGACCGTGGACACGGCTATTCGAATAGTTTTACACTCTGCAGAGGTTGCACACTTTACCCACTAGATCCGGGGAACTTCCGTGTCATCCACGACCCGCGGTACCTCAAGTACCCGGGGTAAGCACCCGATCACTACCTTTCCCTAGACGGCACTAACATGGAGTCCACTCGATTGGTAGTAACCCCCGTGCCGAACATTTCACATCATAAAGTTGTGGAGCCTCGCTCCCATTTTCATCACATACCACAAGCACGGGGTACCAACGGTGTGTCCGGTGCCCTGTGAAAACAGTCATGGCCGCCCTACCTGGCACGACCCCGTCATAAGAGAGAGCACCAACTCTCCCCCGTCACTAGTAATGCGGGCTCCAAGCTAGTATCGGTCTAGGTACTCAATAATGCCCTTTCCCATATAAGGGTAGAGTGGTCGCGCATGTAAGGTTGGAATAACGGTCGCAACTCCGACCAATCCGTTTTGAAAACAACACACACCTTCCTTGGCACACCACTTCGTCATCAAGTGGTCACCCATCTCATCATCTCCCTCGGGCATAAGTGGCACCCGACGGGGTTTTCGAAAAGACTTTTGAAATCACATTGCCTCCTTCACCATGCACAAACCCACCCCATTTGCGTAGCATCTACATTTGCATCCTATCTACTCCCACCGGCATAACCCTCATAAGAAGGTAGGGCCATGCACACTGCAAGTATCAACGAGGAAGTAATCGTGGTAACCAACCCACGTGGTTCACCATCTCATCATGGTTCCGATGCATCGATAATAAAGAGCTAAAAATGACATGCATATAAAGGGGTATCATAGTCATGGTCAAAGGGCTGCTTGCCTTGGTTGGCTTGATCTTCAAAGTCTTCAGGCCCTGCTCCTCCTTCTTCCTCAGCTACCTCGTCAAATACGGGATCTAACGTCGCAAGAAAACAACGGGAAAATAAGGCAATAATAAAAACAGAAAAGTCAAAGTGCTCACAAAAATGTCAACTTATTTTTGTAAAATACTAGGAGGAAGGCTAGGAAGGGGACAACTTTTGGTTTTGGTTTTGGAGCAGCAAAATAGGAGTTATGGATTTTCAAAGGCCTATTTAAATGCTAAAAACCACATTTAAATATTTACAGAGAAGAAAAGGTGGTTGGATTTGAGTGAAAGTTGCACCATTAAATAGGTTGCAATATTCTAGGAATTTAGAAATTGGAATCAATGCATTTGGATTAATATTCTGCCCTGTGGAATATTTGGAAATAATACAGAAAAGGAAAAAGAAAAACGGCGCTGTGCCACTGGGCCAGAGAGGCCACAGCAGCAGCAGGCCCAGGGGGGGAAACCCAGCCCACGCGGCCGCCACGTCGAAGGTGTAAAGGCTGAATACGCCTTCGGCCGACGGCGGATCGGTGCGCGCGCGCGCGCACGTTTTAAACCTGACGGGTGGATCCCACCCGTCAGGGCGTGTGGCTGACGGGCCGGCCCCACGGCGGCCGTCGTCTACCTCCGGCCAGAGGCGACGGCGAGCTCGCCGGCGGCGGTACAGGGCACGGGAAGGGATGCGGAGACTACCGTCGGACTCAGGGGCGAGTCGCGGTTCTGGTGGTGGTGGAGACGGTCGCCGGAGTGGCCTGCTTCGCCGGCGACGAGGTCCCGCGGCGGAGGCGCTTCGGCGTCAGTGGCTCCGGCCGATTCCGGCTGCAAAACAAGGGGAAACGAGGGGGAAAAGAATCAGTGGCGCCTCGCGGTTCCAGATCGAGAGAGAGCTGGGGCGGAGAAGGCCTGTACCGCGCGGACGCCGACGAGCCGAGGCGGCGGAGCTCGAGCTCGATCTCGAGCTCGGGTGGTTCTGGAGAGGAAGGAGTGGTGCGGGAGGCCGATTGGGTGTGTGGAGGGGCGACAGGGAGGAAGAGAGAGGCTCGGGGGCACCTTATATAGGCTGGCCGCGGTTCACCGTAGGCGTGGCCTACGGGCGCCCGCGGGATCGGCTCTGGAGACCGTGGGAGAGGAGTTGGAGCTGTCCATGGCGCTCGTGGGGATGGAGTAGGGCGCCAGTGAGAAGGAGAGAGAGCGGGGGAGGGTTCTGGCGCCCGCGCGTGTGAGGCCGGCCATTGGCCGAGCCGGGCGGCGTCGGGCACGCGCTGCAGGAGGGGAGAGAGAGGGAGAGACAATGGGGACGGCACGGCGGCGTGTCGCAGACGTCAAGACACATCAACTGGCGCGATGGGAAGGCACGAGGCGGTCGGGAGGCGCGGTGTCAACGGTCGGCGCTCTGGCAGGCGCTCCAGAGCGCGACTTTGGCCGGCATCCGCGGGTTTTCCGCGTCGCGCGCGCGTCCTTTTCTGTCTGGAGGCTACAGTGGAAGGGGGCAAAACCTGGAAAGAGCCTGGGATGCTCTGGGGTGCAGAGGGGAGAGAGAGAGGCTGGGAGAGAGAAGGGAAGCTGTTGTCCAGAGAGGACAAACGTGATTCCCTCCTTCCTCCACATTGCTTCCTCGGGTAGAAAAGTGTCTAAGTGACAGAGGGGAGTGAGGAGGGGCTGTGGCAAAAAGATGAACTCAAGGAGATTAGTGAAAGTGGCAAAAATAGGCTTTTTAGTATTTTGCCAGAAGGTGTTTGATGGAGTTTTGGGTAAGCTAATGACTCCCACTGGCCAAGATACTCCAAGGGGTGAAATGTCACATATATTTAGGGCCTTCCACCCATTTTGAGCTTATTTGGACAAAGTTGCCAATGCAACTTTTGCAAACCCTAGAAATGGGCAGAAATGGATTTGTGTAGATCCAGTGGAGTAAATCATTTCTCCTTGATGTACCACTTGGTGTGGTGGCCTTATTTGGTCACATGGTCAGGCTCACCAAAGTTGGGGTCTTGGAGAAAAAGTTGGTAGTGCAAAGTAGTTCAAACTTGATTCTGATCAGAGAGGGTTTTGAGGCACTTTGACCAAGACTTCCTCTTCTCCAACCTGTGCCATTTGGTCCAGATGCATCATTAGACCAATGAAGCATGTCCACCAAGTTTGAGAACATTTGGACATACTTGGCATTGTAAAGTTGATCAAACTTCAGAATGGACAGAGATAGTTTTGAGGGGTTTTGATGGTGTTATCATGTTCTCCAAGTCATGAGGCTTGGCAAGATCATCTAATATGTCATATGTGACATGATAGAATTTTCCTGGAATTTTTGGAGAATATTACCTTTGTAAATATTTCAAAAGCTTGAAATATCCAGGAAGGGTTTTAGAGGGATTTGACCAATATTTTGAACATGACCAGGTGTTGAAACTCTTATATATGGACAATATATGTCCTATGAGTTTCCATAAATTTTGTCAAATATTTTTAAAACAATAAAATAATTTTTCCCTATTAAAGACCATTTCTGGCCTTAAGAAAAAGCCTTTAAATAAAATAGTAAAACAATTTTTAAAATTATAGGTTTGTGGTTCCTGGGCATCCTATATCTAATAGGAGTCAAATATATTTTTGGAATGATTTTTACTGCTCTTAATCAAGTACTTGCAGTGCAAACCTCATTTCAGGGGTTTTTGGAAAACTAATTTCAGAAAATACTTTCTGGCCAAATTATTTTTGTAAGAAAATTCTATATAGCACTATTCACCTGGCATGGTCATTGGTCAGGAGCTTGGGGTAAGGAGATGGAATTTAGAGGGTAGAGTAGTTGACTTCAAGAAGCACTTGAAAGAAACACAGAGAGGAAACCAACTCCAAATAAAAGCCAAATAATGCAAAAAAAAAAGTTTTTGTTGGTCCAAACTTTCATGCTTTAATAATGAAAATGAAATGTTACAAAATGCAGGGTGTGACAGACCTACCCCCCTTACAAGAATCTCGTCCCCGAGATTCCTAAACTAGGCTTAAAAGAGATACGGAAATTCGGATCTAAGGTAGTCTTCACGCTCCCAAGTTGCTTCTGCTTCAGTGTGGTTGCTCCATTGGACCTTGAAGTACTTGATGGTGCGCCTTCGAGTGCGTCGCTCAGCCTCATCCAGAATGCAGATGGGCCGCTCACGATAAGTCAAATCAGGTTGAAGATCAACGGCTTGGTGATTGACGTCCTTGTAGAGGTCGGGCTTGCCTGGAACTTGGAGACACTTCCGGAGTTGTGACACGTGGAACACGTTGTGCACATCAGAAAGTTCAGGTGGAAGTTCCAACTGATAAGCCACTTCTCCTCGTCGCTCAGTGATCTTGAAGGGCCCAATGTATCTCGGAGCGAGCTTTCCCTTGACATGAAAGCGCTGGGCTCCTTTGAGAGGGGTGACCCGGAGATAGACATGGTCTCCAACTCGGAAGTTTATGTCTCTGCGACGTGAGTCCGCATAGCTCTTCTGCCTTGACTTGGCAGACTTCAGACGCTCTCGGACAAGCTGGACTTGCTCTTCTGCTTCACGAAGGATATCAGGCCCAAAGACAAGTCCTTCTCCGGCCTCCGACCAGTTGAGAGGTGTACGGCACTTCCGCCCGTATAACACTTCAAATGGTGCCATCTGAAGGCTGGCCTGATAACTGTTGTTGTAAGAGAACTCGGCGAAAGGGAGGCAATCTTCCCACTTAGCTCCATAAGCTAAGACACAGGCTCGGAGCATGTCTTCGAGTATTTGATTCACTCGCTCGGTCTGACCTCCGGTCTGTGGGTGGAAAGCAGTGCTGAAGGACAACTTGGTCCCCATAGCCTCCTGGAATTTCTTCCAAAACCTTGAGGTGAACTGGGTTCCTCGATCTGACACAATCTCCTTGGGAACACCATGAAGGCTCACGATTCGGTTGATGTAGAGACTGGCTAACTGGTTCCCCTTGTAGGTCGTCTTGACAGGAATGAAGTGGGCCGCCTTGGTCAAATGGTCAACGATGACCCATATTGAGTCATGTCCCTTGCTTGACCTGGGTAAACCGGTGATGAAGTCCATCCTGACTCTGTCCCACTTCCATTCAGGCACCTTAAGGGGTTGCAACAATCCAGCGGGTCGCTGATGCTCAGCTTTGACTCTCTGGCATACGTCGCATTTTGCAACATAGGTGGCAATCTCCCTTTTCATCCCGTGCCACCAAAATTTTTCCTTCAGGTCTTGATACATCTTGGTGCCTCCAGGGTGGATGGAATATGGGCTGTCATGAGCTTCTTGCAAGATCAGGTTCTTGAGCTCAACCTTGTTGGGCACGCAGATGCGATTCCCAAACCACACAATTCCTTCCTCATCCTCTGAGAATCCTGAGGCTTTGCCTGCCTTGTTCTTCCTCTTGATGCCTTCAATACTCTCATGCCCCTTCTAAGCTTTCTTGATATCATCCATCAAGGTAGGCTTAACTTCGAGGTTGGCCAAGAATCCTGGTGCAACCAGTTCCAACCCGAAGTTTTCAAGTTCTTCATACAAGGCGGGTAGCTTGTGCTTTAGCATAGCATTCAAGGAGCAAGCCTTCCTGCTCAATGCGTCTGCTACCACATTAGCCTTTCCAGGGTGGTATTGAACACTGAGGTCATAATCCTTTATCAACTCCAGCCATCTTCTCTGCCTCATGTTCAATTCCCTCTGAGTGAAAATATACTTCAGACTTTTGTGATCCGTGTATATCTCACATCGCTTCCCCAAGAGGTAATGTCGCCAAGTCTTCAGGGCATGAACCACTGCTGCTAGCTCAAGGTCATGAGTAGCGTAGTTCTCATCGTGAGGTCGTAGCTGCCTTGAAAGGTAGGCCACGACTCTGCCTTCTTGCATCAGAACACCTCCCAGTCCGATTCTTGACGCATCACAATATATCACAAACTCCTTGTGTATATCTGGTGTGGCCAGAACTGGAGCGGTGGTTAGCCTCTTCTTCAGCTCCTGGAAGCTTTCTTCGCACTTCGGCGTCCATTCGAACTTCTTGTCCTTCTTCAAGAGCTGAGTCATGGGTCGGGCAATGCTCGAAAACCCTTCAACGAACTTGCGGTAATATCCCGCGAGTCCGAGGAAGCTTCTGACTTCCTTCACATTGCTCGGGGATTGCCATTCAGTCACGGCTTCAATCTTAGCAGGGTCGACTGACAATCCCTCTTCTGTTAGAACATGTCCCAGAAATCCAACTTCACGCAGCCAGAATTCACACTTGCTGAACTTGGCATACAGTTGGTGCTCTCGAAGCTTGTCTAGGACCATCCTCAAGTGTTGCTCGTGCTCTTCTTCCGACTTCGAGAAGACAAGAATGTCATCAATGAAGACGACGACGAACTTGTCCAAATATTCCATGAAGACCTTATTCATGAGATACATGAAGTAAGCTGGGGCATTGGTCAACCCAAAGGACATGACCGTGCATTCATACAGGCCATATCTGGTTACGAATGCCGTCTTCGGAATATCTTGGGGTCTGACCTTCAGTTGGTAGTACCCAGATCTGAGGTCGATCTTGGAGAACACCTTGGCCCCATTGAGTTGATCAAACAGATCTTCAATCTTGGGAAGTGGGTACTTGTTCTTGATTGTAACCTCGTTGAGGGAGCGGTAGTCAATGCATAAGCGGATGGTACCGTCCTTCTTGCCAAAAACAGAACAGGTGATCCCCAAGGGGAGGCACTAGGGCGGATAAATCCCTTCCTCAACTGCTCTTCCAACTGCTTCTTCAATTCTGCTAACTCCTCCGATCCCATCCTATAAGGCTTCTTATAGATGGGTCCTGCTCCGGGTATGAGCTCGATGATGAACTCAATGTCTCGGTCAGGAGGCATTCCTGGTAGCTCATCAGGAAAAACATCGGGATACTCGCATACTACCGGCACTTGTTCCAATCCAACTTCAGTCAGACAGTTGGCTTGGTTGGCCTGAGCAGAAGAGGGGTTGGAGGCAAATTTGACTTTGACTCCTCGGTCATTGGTCATAGTGACCGTCCGGTTGGCGCAATCAATCAAGCCTTGGTGCTTGCTGAGCCAATCCATTCCCAAGATCACATCCAAGCCTTGTGATTTTAGGATGATAAGGTCTGCTAGGAAGTCTACCCCGTTAATGGTAATCACGACTCCTTTACATCCTATCTTGGCTCTCATCTCTGCTCCAGGGGTTTGTACCACCATAGGGTTATTCAGGGGTGTAGGGGTCATGCCACTTTTTAATGCAAAACTTTGGGTGACAAAAGAATGCGTGGCTCCAGAATCAAACAAAACAGTTGCGGGTGCTGAATTGACAAGGAACGTACCCAGCACGACGTCCGGGTCTTCCTGGGCTTCTTCCGCGGTGACATGATTCACACGACCCCTGCCATTGTTGGGCAAGTTGCGGGGAGCTTGGTTCCTTGGTGGCATTCCACGGCCTTGTCCCGGGTTCTGCGCATTGGGGCGCGGGGCGTCAGGTTTCTTGTTGGGGCAATTCTTGGAGTAATGCCCTGGCTGTCCACACCCGAAACAAGTGACTTGATTGGGGACGACGCCCTTGCCAGCATTGTTATTGGGGTTGTTGTAAGCTGGCCTGGGGTTGGCATACCGCTGAGGTGGATAGTTGGTGCGAGGTGCAGGAGCTCTTGGCTGCTGATAGGTTGGCTTGACCGGGGCTGGCTGCCACGGGCGAGGCTTCTGGTTGCTGGAGCTACCCTTGCTGATCATCTTGCGCTTACGAGTGTCATCCAAGGCACGTCGCTTGTCCTCAAGCATGAGTGCCTTGTTCACCAGATCAGGAAAGGTTGGGCAGTCACACACAACAAGCGAGTACTGCAGAGTCTGGTTAAGGCCTTCCATGAAGCGCTCCCTTTTGGCAGCATCAATGCTGACATCCTCAGGGGCATACCTTGAGAGAACACTGAACTTCTGCATGTACTCCTTGACAGTGCTACTACCTTGCTTCAGGGCTCGGAACTCACGCTTCTTGATGGCCATGATTCCAGAAGGGATGTGGGCCTTGCGGAATTCCGTCTTGAAGGTGTCCCAAGTGATGTCTTGCTCAACATGCATAGCCTTGAATCCATCCCACCAAGCTCTGGCAGTCCCCCCGAGACAGTGGGCAGCATACGCCACTTTATCACGGTCCTCAGTGCATCCGACTAGTGCCAGCAGATCCTCAATGGTGCGGACCCAGTCGTCTGCATCCAGGGGTTCAGCAGTCTCAATGAAAGTGGGTGGTGCATGCTTCTTGAACTCCACCAGTGTGGAACGTCCAGGGCCGTGCCCCGCCGGCTGGCGGTTGACAGCCTGAGCAATCATCTGGAGGGCTGCAGTGTTGGCTTGGCGCTCCTCTCGAAAGGCTTGGAGAAGCTGAGCCATATCCATGCTTGGAGGAGGTGGTGGTGGTGGAGTCTGTCCTTGGGCTTGGTCCTGGCTGGCTCCGGCCTCAGCAGAACCTCCGGCTTCTTGCGGCTGGGTAGAGGTACCAGTACGTGTTACAACAGGCATCCTGTTGGAGCGGTCAAGGTCTCATGATTGGGAACAACAATGAGGGAAAGCGGTAGAGATGGAATGCCTAGTAAGGGGGTGGTGTGACACAATTTAAGTTAAACAAAGGCCAGAAGGGCCAAACTCATGCATTAAAACCAAATGAGGAATGTAGTCGTTTACAAGTTCCCAAAGGGAAAGTACGACTTCATGAAAGCAAGCTGAACGCAAACGCAACATAACATGGTTTCACAAGAACCATTACAAGGACTCGACTTCGCAAAAGGGGTACACGACCTATCCTACCATAGGCTACGAGCTAGCCTATCCTAGTCCTGAACGGAGTCTAAGTGGTGGAATGCTCGGTCGGGTATTCTGGCTCCTCTGGATCTTCCTCCTCATCTTCATCTGTCTTGGTCTCCTCATCGCTCGAGGAAGCGGGGGAGTGAAGGAGCAGAACACGGCGCTGCTTTGCTGGTGGCGTCTTGCAGAGGTTGCGGTACTCCTTTGCCGTCATACGGCGTGGCTGAGGTGGTCCCTCGGCATGTGCGACCTGTGGGGGTCGTCCGCCTCGATACGCTACTGCGGGCTGTCTGGGGGCGCTCCATCCTTCTTGATCCTGTCTGCCTTCATCTGAACTATGCGGAGGAGCTCCTTGGTCTCGCGGAGTTCCTTCCGAAGCTCCGTCGACTCCGAGGCCAGGTGTTGTGCCAGACTGTCGGCACACAAGCTGAAGTAGGTCTGGAAGCGGAGAGAAAGTCCCTCGTCCAAGGGTGGTGCTGGTGCGCTGCTCTCGTCATCACCTTCCTTACGATAAGGCAGGTAACGAGTGGCTGGCTCTCTCGCCATCTCTGGCAGGAGATCCCGGAGGCGAGTCAGCGCCTTGAGGGCAGCAGTCTCCACGGCGAGAAGCAGTGTCGCCATCTGGGGTCCCTCAAAGAACCAGCTCGTCGGGGCGTCATTCGCCCTCACGACTACCTCCACGTGATACTCCCTCTTGGTGCTGTCGACCCAGTGCTCGTGGTAGGAGAAGGTGGGGACTCGAGTGAACTGGCACTTCCTGAGGCTATCCTCAAGAAGCACAGGAAACCCAGTGGTCAGGAAGTCCTCGGGTACGGCGGCCATCTACAAAAAGTGGAAGGGGAAGGGTCAATAAAGGAATGTGACCTATGTTTGGGATACTAACATAAACATAGGTATATGGGTAACCTGGCGGATAGTCTCGCTCTAACTAACGTCCATGCTAACTAAGGCTTCCTACAGTCAGGATGGCTCTGATACCAGCTCTGTGGGGACCCCGACTCGCAAGTCGTGATCACCGAATGCACGTGTACAGTGATCCCAGAGATCAATGCTCACTGAACACACAGAAGCTGAATAACAAGAGTCTTACATCCATACATACCGTCTTACACAAATAGTGACCAACATGGTCAAGTCTTACATCGATAAAGCCTTAAGGGCTGAACATCAAATGAAACATAGCAGCGGAAATCGTCGTCGATAAGTAGAACCCATGCCATCTGCCTTAACCCTACAGGCAATCTGACTGGGAACGTCCTAGTTCGCATGATCGTCTCCAAAGAACTCTTCTTCGAACTCCGGTTCTCCCATGCCTGGTCAATTAAATAACCAGTGGCAAGCCAATGAGTACTTTGAATGTACTCGCAAGCAACCCATGATTTGGTTCAAGGTACAGTAATGCATGACATAGGTAAAGTTTTGCATAAAGCTAGTTTTGAGTGCAGGATATGTTCAACATCCTATAAAGCATGCATCAAGAGAATTCAAGTATCCATAAGAACTGGTCACAGATATCAACATAAATAGAAAGGGGCACCAACCCATTTATCATAAACAGAGAGGGCACCAACCCATCTCAATCGTGTCAAGTCCTCTGACTTGATCCAAGACAACACCATCATCTCACACTCACCGGGTTTGGAAACAAGTGGACGTAGCCCAAGAGCGGTTACCCAACTGTCCTTGACCGTGGACACGGCTATTCGAATAGTTTTACACTCTGCAGAGGTTGCACACTTTACCCACTAGATCCGGGGAACTTCCGTGTCATCCACGACCCGCGGTACCTCAAGTACCCGGGGTAAGCACCCGATCACTACCTTTCCCTAGACGGCACTAACATGGAGTCCACTCGATTGGTAGTAACCCCCGTGCCGAACATTTCACATCATAAAGTTGTGGAGCCTCGCTCCCATTTTCATCACATACCACAAGCACGGGGTACCAACGGTGTGTCCGGTGCCCTGTGAAAACAGTCATGGCCGCCCTACCTGGCACGACCCCGTCCCAAGAGAGAGCACCAACTCTCCCCCGTCACTAGTAATGCGGGCTCCAAGCTAGTATCGGTCTAGGTACTCAATAATGCCCTTTCCCATATAAGGGTAGAGTGGTCGCGCATGTAAGGTTGGAATAACGGTCGCAACTCCGACCAATCCGTTTTGAAAACAACACACACCTTCCTTGGCACACCACTTCGTCATCAAGTGGTCACCCATCTCATCATCTCCCTCGGGCATAAGTGGCACCCGACGGGGTTTTCGAAAAGACTTTTGAAATCACATTGCCTCCTTCACCATGCACAAACCCACCCCATTTGCGTAGCATCTACATTTGCATCCTATCTACTCCCACCGGCATAACCCTCATAAGAAGGTAGGGCCATGCACACTGCAAGTATCAACGAGGAAGTAATCGTGGTAACCAACCCACGTGGTTCACCATCTCATCATGGTTCCGATGCATCGATAATAAAGAGCTAAAAATGACATGCATATAAAGGGGTATCATAGTCATGGTCAAAGGGCTGCTTGCCTTGGTTGGCTTGATCTTCAAAGTCTTCAGGCCCTGCTCCTCCTTCTTGCTCAGCTACCTCGTCAAATACGGGATCTAACGTCGCAAGAAAACAACGGGAAAATAAGGCAATAATAAAAACAGAAAAGTCAAAGTGCTCACAAAAATGTCAACTTATTTTTGTAAAATACTAGGAGGAAGGCTAGGAAGGGGACAACTTTTGGTTTTGGTTTTGGAGCAGCAAAATAGGAGTTATGGATTTTCAAAGGCCTATTTAAATGCTAAAAACCACATTTAAATATTTACAGAGAAGAAAAGGTGGTTGGATTTGAGTGAAAGTTGCACCATTAAATAGGTTGCAATATTCTAGGAATTTAGAAATTGGAATCAATGCATTTGGATTAATATTCTGCCCTGTGGAATATTTGGAAATAATACAGAAAAGGAAAAAGAAAAACGGCGCTGTGCCACTGGGCCAGAGAGGCCACAGCAGCAGCAGGCCCAGGGGGGGAAACCCAGCCCACGCGGCCGCCACGTCGAAGGCGTAAAGGCTGAATACGCCTTCGGCCGGCGGCGGATCGGTGCGCGCGCGCGCGCACGTTTTAAACCTGACGGGTGGATCCCACCCGTCAGGGCGTGTGGCTGACGGGCCGGCCCCACGGTGGCCGTCGTCTACCTCCGGCCAGAGGCGACGGCGAGCTCGCCGGCGGCGGTACAGGGCACGGGAAGGGATGCGGAGACTACCGTCGGACTCAGGGGCGAGTCGCGGTTCTGGTGGTGGTGGAGACGGTCGCCGGAGTGGCCTGCTTCGCCGGCGACGAGGTCCCGCGGCGGAGGCGCTTCGGCGTCAGTGGCTCCGGCCGGTTCCGGCTGCAAAACAAGGGGAAACGAGGGGGAAAAGAATCAGTGGCGCCTCGCGGTTCCAGATCGAGAGAGAGCTGGGGCGGAGAAGGCCTGTACCGCGCGGACGCCGACGAGCCGAGGCGGCGGAGCTCGAGCTCGATCTCGAGCTCGGGTGGTTCTGGAGAGGAAGGAGTGGTGCGGGAGGCCGATTGGGTGTGTGGAGGGGCGACAGGGAGGAAGAGAGAGGCTCGGGGGCACCTTATATAGGCTGGCCGCGGTTCACCGTAGGCGTGGCCTACGGGCGCCCGCGGGATCGGCTCTGGAGACCGTGGGAGAGGAGTTGGAGCTGTCCACGGCGCTCGTGGGGATGGAGTAGGGCGCCAGTGAGAAGGAGAGAGAGCGGGGGAGGGTTCTGGCGCCCGCGCGTGTGAGGCCGGCCATTGGCCGAGCCGGGCGGCGTCGGGCACGCGCTGCAGGAGGGGAGAGAGAGGGAGAGACAATGGGGACGGCACGGCGGCGTGTCGCAGACGTCGAGACACATCAACTGGCGCGATGGGAAGGCACGAGGCGGTCGGGAGGCGCGGTGTCAACGGTCGGCGCTCTGGCAGGCGCTCCAGAGCGCGACTTTGGTCGGCATCCGCGGGTTTTCCGCGTCGCGCGCGCGTCCTTTTCTGTCTGGAGGCTACAGTGGAAGGGGGCAAAACCTGGAAAGAGCCTGGGATGCTCTGGGGTGCAGAGGGGAGAGAGAGAGGCTGGGAGAGAGAAGGGAAGCTGTTGTCCAGAGAGGACAAACGTGATTCCCTCCTTCCTCCACATTGCTTCCTCGGGTAGAAAAGTGTCTAAGTGACAGAGGGGAGTGAGGAGGGGTTGTGGCAAAAAGATGAACTCAAGGAGATTAGTGAAAGTGGCAAAAATAGGCTTTTTAGTATTTTGCCAGAAGGTGTTTGATGGAGTTTTGGGTAAGCTAATGACTCCCACTGGCCAAGATACTCCAAGGGGTGAAATGTCACATATATTTAGGGCCTTCCACCCATTTTGAGCTTATTTGGACAAAGTTGCCAATGCAACTTTTGCAAACCCTAGAAATGGGCAGAAATGGATTTGTGTAGATCCAGTGGAGTAAATCATTTCTCCTTGATGTACCACTTGGTGTGGTGGCCTTATTTGGTCACATGGTCAGGCTCACCAAAGTTGGGGTCTTGGAGAAAAAGTTGGTAGTGCAAAGTAGTTCAAACTTGATTCTGATCAGAGAGGGTTTTGAGGCACTTTGACCAAGACTTCCTCTTCTCCAACCTGTGCCATTTTGTCCAGATGCATCATTAGACCAATGAAGCATGTCCACCAAGTTTGAGAACATTTGGACATACTTGGCATTGTAAAGTTGATCAAACTTCAGAATGGACAGAGATAGTTTTGAGGGGTTTTGATGGTGTTATCATGTTCTCCAAGTCCTGAGGCTTGGCAAGATCATCTAATATGTCATATGTGACATGATAGAATTTTCCTGGAATTTTTGGAGAATATTACCTTTGTAAATATTTCAAAAGCTTGAAATATCCAGGAAGGGTTTTAGAGGGATTTGACCAATATTTTGAACATGACCAGGTGTTGAAACTCTTATATATGGACAATATATGTCCTATGAGTTTCCATAAATTTTGTCAAATATTTTTAAAACAATAAAATAATTTTTCCCTATTAAAGACCATTTCTGGCCTTAAGAAAAAGCCTTTAAATAAAATAGTAAAACAATTTTTAAAATTATAGGTTTGTGGTTCCTGGGCATCCTATATCTAATAGGAGTCAAATATATTTTTGGAATGATTTTTACTGCTCTTAATCAAGTACTTGCAGTGCAAACCTCATTTCAGGGGTTTTTGGAAAACTAATTTTAGAAAATACTTTCTGGCCAAATTATTTTTGTAAGAAAATTCTATATAGCACTATTCACCTGGCATGGTCATTGGTCAGGAGCTTGGGGTAAGGAGATGGAATTTAGAGGGTAGAGTAGTTGACTTCAAGAAGCACTTGAAAGAAACACAGAGAGGAAACCAACTCCAAATAAAAGCCAAATAATGCAAAAAAAAAAGTTTTTGTTGGTCCAAACTTTCATGCTTTAATAATGAAAATGAAATGTTACAAAATGCAGGGTGTGACAAGGGTGGGCGCGGTGCAGCGAGAAGGACGGCGCGGGGGAGCCTCCTGTGGCGTGGACGAGCTCGGCGATGCAGTCGAGCCACTCATCATAGACGTCCTCGACTGGGTGGTAGCGCAGGAGCTCGTTTGCGGCAATGAGCGCAGCTCGAGCCTCCATGGACGATCGGGGCGCGCGGGACGAAGAACCAGCCGGGGCGAGCGAGGGAGTGGCAGTGCGGCCGTCTCGCCTCATGGATGGATGCTGGGACGATGCTTGCTGCTCGTTCCCCGCCGGGTCGGTGGCGGCGTTGATGGCAGGCGATGGGGAACAGCGGGGGTGGCCGCCGATGGGGGGCGTCTGGGCGACGCGGGAAGCGAGAGCGGCTTGGCGCTCGGCGCGGGCCCGGCCAGCGTCTGACATGGACGCGATGGTCGGTGAAGAACAGGACGGCGGAAGGCGAATTCCGGCGCACCCCAACCTGGCGCGCCAGGTGTCGGATGTCGTGTTCCGGCAGACCCTCTAGGTTCGAACTCTGGGGTGCGCGCGGAGATTTCGCCCTCTGCCTACCTGCACCTCACCGCCTCGCTATGATCTAAGCAATCAAAGGAACAACACAAGAGACACAAAGTTTATACTGGTTCAGGCCACCATTGTGGTGTAATACCCTACTCCAGTGTGTGGTTTGGTGGATTGCCTCTTGGGCTGATGATGAACAATACAAGGGAGAATAGCCTCGCGAGGGTGTGTCCTTGCCTGGTGCAATGAACTACTAGGGGGAGTTCAGTCGCTCTCTCTACTGGTTTCCTGGTGAGGATCCCATTTTCTACTGGTTTCCTAGTGAGGATCCCATTTTTCCTCTATCTTGTTGTGGCTAGTCCTATTGATAGGCAAAGGCCCTGGGCCTCCTCCCAAATATTGAGCGGGAAGGGCGCCAATAATTGGCCATTTTGAAGGGGAAAATCTAGTACACTTATCCTGACTAAAGTTGGTCCTCGCCTGCTAAAGGCTCTGGTGGTGACGCCGGCTTGGGCTCCACGATGACCTCCATCCTGCCGTTCTGCTGGTCTTGGTCTTGTTGCACCGAAATGGATGCCTTTGCTTGATGCTCTCGCTTACGCTTGCTCCCTTTGCACCAAAGAGGAAAGAAGGAAACTGCGCGGGCTGGCGCCCGCCTGGCGTCCTTGGTCGTCATGGCTTGCGTCATGGGCACCTCGTGAGGTACCCCACCTTGATCTCTCCGCCTCCTCGCGAGCCAGCCTGATGAGGCCGTTCCTGAGGAAGCCTCCCGTCGTCCGCCCCGCGAGGCTTGGCCCCTCGCGAGGGTCTTGAGCTCGTGCTGATGAAGATGGGCCACGCTGGGCCGCCCCTCGAGCCACGCCACAGGCCGCAGGTAGGCAAGTCTGGGGACCCCCGTTCCTAGAACGCCGACAACTACTTTTTATAGCATAAGTATCATCATAATAGTCATCATAAGTAGCAACTTTGTTCTCATCATAATCAATTGAAACCTCTTCCAAGATAGTGGATTCATCACTAAATAAAGTCATGACCTCTCCAAATCCAATTTTATAATTATCACAATAAGATTCAAAACCCTCAAAAATAGTGGGATCATTACTTCCTAAAGTTGACACTCTTCCAAACCTACTTTCATCATCATAGATAAGAGGCATGCTATCACCATAATAAATTTGCATATCAAAACTTAGGAGACTAAAAATATCATCTTCATTAAACATAGCATCCCCAAGCTTGCGGCTTTGGATATCATTAGCATCATGGATATTCAAGGAATTCATACTAACAACATTGCGAACATGCTCATCGTTCAAAGATTTAGTGGCAAACATTTTAATGCATTCTTCTTCTAACACTTTGGCACAATTATCGGAATCCTTATTTTCACGAAAGGCATTAAAAAGATGAAGCATATGAGGCACCCTCAATTCCATTTTTTGTAGTTTTGTTTTATAAACTAAACTAGTGATAAAACATGAAACAAAAAGATTCGATTGCAAGATCTAAAGATATACCTTCAAGCACTAACCTCCCTGGCAACGGCGCCAGAAAAGAGCTTGATGTCTAGTATGCAACCTTCTTCTTGTCGACGTTGTTGGGCCTCCAAGTACAGAGGTTTGTAGGACAGTAGCAAATTTCCCTCAAGTGGATGGCCTAAGGTTTATAAATCAATGGAAGGTGTACGATGAATATGGTCTCTCTCAAACAACCCCGCAACCAAATAACAAAGAGTCTCTTGTGTCCCTAACACACCAATACAATGGTAAATTGTATAGGTGCACTAGTTCGGCAAAGAGATGGTGATACAAGTGCAATATGGATGGTAGATATAGGTATTTGTAATCTGAAATTATAAAAACAGCAAGGTAGTAAGTAACAGAAGTGAGCAAAAATGGCATTGCAATGCTTCGAAACAAGGCCTAGGGTTCATACTTTCACTAGTGCAAGTTCTCTCAACAAGGATAACATAATTAGATCATATAACAATCCCTCAACATGCAAAAAAGAGTCACTCCAAAGTCACTAATAACAGAGAACAAACGAAGAGATTATTGTAGGGTACGAAACCACCTCAAAGTTATTCTTTCTGATCAATCCATTGGGCTATTCCTATAAGTGTCACAAACAACCCTAGAGTTCGTAGTAAAATAACATCTTAAGACACACATCAACCAAAACCGTAATGTCACCTAGATACTCCAATGTCACAACAAGTATCCGCGGGTATGATTATATGATATGCATCACACAATCTCGGATTCATCTATTCAAACGAACATAAAGAACTTCAAAGAGTGCCCCAAAGTTTCTACCAGAGAGTCAAGACGAAAACATGTACCAACCCCTATGCATAGATTCCCAAGGTCATGGAACCCACAAGTTGATCACCAAAACATACATCAAGTGGATCAATAGATTACCCCATTGTCACCACGGGTATTCCACACAAGACACACATCAAGTGTTCTCAAATCCTTAAAGACTCAATCTGATAAGATGACTTCAAAGGGAAAACTCAATCCATTACAGGAAGATAGAGGGTGAGAAACATCATAAGATCCAACTATAGTAGCAAAGCACGCGATACATCAAGATCATGCCAAATCAAGAACACGAGAGAGAGAGAGAGAGAGAGAGAGAGAGAGAGAGAGAGAGAGAGAGAGAGAGAGAGAGATCAAACACATAGCTACTGGTACATACCCTCAGCCCCGAGGGTGAATGTTGGTGTCAAAACTGGCGGATCTCGGGTAGGGGGTCCCGAACTGTGCGTCTAGGCGGATGGTAACTGGAGACAAGGGACACGATGTTTTACCCAGGTTCGGGCCCTCTTGATGGAGGTAAAACCCTACGTCCTGCTTGATTGATATTGATATTGTGGATGTTTACAAGAGTGGATCTACCACGAGATCAAGGAGGCTAAACCCTAGAAGCTAGCCTATGATATGATTGTAATGGTTGTTGTTGTGTCCTACGGACTAGAGCCATCCGGTTTATATAGACATAGGAGAGGGCTAGGGTTACATAGAGTCGGTTACAATGGTAGGAGATCTACATATCCGTATCGCCAAGCTTGCCTTCCACGCCAAGGAAAGTCCCATCCGGACACGGGATGAAGTCTTCAATCTTGTATCTTCATAGTCTTGGAGTCCGGTCGATGATGATAGTCCGGCCAATGATAGTTCGGCTGATGATGGTAGTTCGGCTATCCGGACACCCCCTAATCTAGGACTCCCTCAGTAGCCCCTGAACCAGGCTTCAATGACGATAAGTCTGGCACGTATATTGCTTGGCATTGCAAGGCGGGTTCCTCCTCCGAATGATAGAAGATTGTGAACACCAGGATAGTGTCCGGCTCTGCAAAATAAATTCCACATTCCACCGTAGAGAGAATAACATATACACAAGTTCAATCTGTTGACGTTTTTTGCGGCATGATGTCACGCCACTACCAAGCCATTAGTTGAATCGTTTTTTACTCTACCACCTCAGTGCATTTAGCAAAGTGGTTTCCTTGGCACGTCTTGTCGAAGCAGAGATCGTGTTCCCCCTTAATCCGGGATTCTCATCAATACGGACGTGGGTAACCCAACCGCGCCATTGATGGTGACGCTTGGGGGATAAGCGAGTTTTATCAGGCCAGTGGGGGACGCGTAGACTTCGCCCGCCCATATAAGGGATAAGGATTCACTTTTTCACCCATGCCTTCTTCCTCCTTTGCTTATCCATCTCCGCGCACTCGAGCTCCAGCGCCCAAGACCGCACATCTCATCTCAACCTTCCCCAGTTATGTCCGGAGCGGGAGGCAAGTGGATGACCTCCTCCGTTACGGAGGAGCACATCGAAAGACTGCGCAGCGCCGGCTACCTGTCCGGCGATATCGCACACCGGCTGCCCGACAAGGGGCAGCTCATCCCCACCCCCAGGCCCCATGAGAGGGTCGTTTTTCTTCCCCACTTCCTCCGCAGACTGGGTTTTCCACTTCACCCCTTTGTCCGGGGGCTCATGTTCTACTACGGCCTAGATTTCCATGATCTGGCGCCGAACTTCATCCTCAACATCTCGGCGTTTATCGTCGTGTGCGAGGCCTTCCTCTGCATCTAGCCCCACTTCGGCTTGTGGCTCAAGACCTTCAATGTCAAGCCGAAGGTAGTGAAGGGCACTCAAGCGTAGTGCGGAGGCGCCTTGTTGGGCAAGATGCCCAATGTCCTTTGGTTCGAAGGGGCCTTCGTGGAATCCGTCAAGGGGTGGCAATCGGGGTGGTTCTATATCACCGAGCCGCACGACCCTAAGTGGGCGGCGGCCCCCGAGTTCAGATCTGGTATCCCCATGCAGCTCACCTCCTAGAAAGAGAAGGGCTTGCTGTGGGGTAGTTCGGAGGAGCTGACGGGACTCCAAGCCTGTATCCAGAAGCTGGTGAAGAAGCTCAGGCTGGTTAACGTGGTCCAAGTCATGCTCGTCCGCCGGATTCTCCCATGCCAAGAGCGGGCATTCAATCTGTGGGAGTTCAATCCGGAACAGCACCAGGCGCTGAGCGGGCTCTTCGACACGACGTACGAAGGCGCATGGAGGGTGCTGTTTAAGGGCGCCAAAGCCCCCGCATCCGCGACTGAAGATCGCGGATTTCGCTCGCAGCGCCAAGCCAACGAGGTAAGTGATTCTACCCCTTTACGGGACACTTGCTTTTCATAGTTTGACTCTATGCAGGTTTTAATTTCCCCTTTTCCTTTGACAAGACTGGATGAGGAAGGCAGAGCAGATTATCTGCCCGGCTCCCATGCCAGAAAACCCAGTAGACGCCCATCTAGCAAGGCTGCTGGTTCCGGCACCGCACGTGGTGCCGGAGAAGAAGGCCAAGAAGGAGGCCACGGGTGCTCGAAAGAGTTCCCGTTTTCAGGTGTCCGACGACTCCGGGGCGGACTCCTCACCCGAAAACGAGGAGGAGAAAGAGGACTCTCTCCCAGAGGAGGGAGAGAGGAAGAGGAAGGCTTCCCCAATAGGAGATGCCGAAGGGTCCAAGAGGGGAAGGTCTATTCCCCCAGACAGCTCCGACAACATCAATGTTGGCGAGGAAGAATGGCCTTCAAGGGCCAGGCCTCCAGCGAGATCGTAAGTATCCGGATTCCTGAGTGATTTATAATTTCTTTTTCTGTGTCACATAGTGTCATTCTGATGCCGCATGCTGCATGTAGTCCGGCCAATGATGATCTCCCCGCTTCATCGAGCGGGTCGTTGGCTCCGTCGGATGTAGATTCCATCCCGACCGCCTCCACCCCTCGCGACACTGAGGTCGCCGAGGTGGGATCCCAAGAAGGGACCCATCAGGGGGAGGCTCCGGAGGCGCCACAAGGCGTCCTCCCGGACTTTGCGCCGGACTCCATATCAGAACCCGCAGTGGTTCCGGAGTCCGGCCGGCAGCCCCTTCGCACGAAGGGCAAGACCGTGACGCTGGCGGCTTCCATCCAACCGGAGGCGCCAGACAATTTGTTGGAGGCGCTGCAGAGCGCTTCCATCGAGGAAGAACACCGCACTATTATGAGTGCGGTGATTCAGAAGGTACAGCTTGCCAAGAGCGGGCTGACCGAAGCCTGCAGTAGCCTTCTATCAGGCTTTGAGGTAAGAAGTTACAAAATATGCAATGTAATACTGCATAGACAGTAGCCCCTGATGCTTGGTTCGGTGTTCAGAAAGAAAAGCCGGACTGAGGATCTGAAAAAAAGAAGATATACGCAGGGTTGCAAAAAAATTATGTCAATATGGGTTGCAGGCTGCGCTGCTGACCTCTGCCGCACTGACTGCGGAGGTCGGTGCTTTGAATCAGGAGCTCGAGCGGTCCGAGCAAGAGCTTGGCCGCGCCAAGAAGCAGCTCCAGGACAAAGAAGGTGAGTAACACCACTTTGAACTTGTACCTTACAGAAAAGGATTTAGGTTGCAACAAAAAATAACAAGGATAACATGGGTACTGCAGGGGCCACGAACGAGGTGGCGACCCTGAAGGAGGCCGTGTCTGCGGCCGAATGCAATGCGGCCGCGGAATGGGCAGAGCGAGAAAAGCACGAGGCGCGGGTGGCGGTGGTTCAGCAAGAGCTCCAGGCTCTCATGGAAAAGCATGAGAGTTTGGAGCGTGACTTAAAGACTCGAGAGTCCGAGCTTGCCTCAGCTCTCGAAAGTGCCAAGACTGTCAAGGCCGATGCCCATAAGTCCCTTCAGGAGATTGAGTTTGTGAGGAAGATAGCGGCGTGTAAGGCATTTTTCATGCAAAGCAAGCATGTGAATGTAAATTACGTGTTACTTACCCGAATTCGGAGCTCTCCAGGGGCGTTTGCAGATCAGCCTCGCAGCGTGTCTGATGCCGCCGCATTCTACCGAGCCGAGGAGGGGAGCTCAACAGAGAAGGTCTTTTGGTCTCAGTATGCTGAGGCCAGCCATCCGGTGCCCCCTAGCGACCAGCTGAAGCAGCTGGTCGAGCTCCACAAGGTGGCCGAGCAGGCCATGAAGGGCCTCCTAGTCCGGCTGTGGCCTGGAGAAGCCATGCCTGGGAGCTACTTCGGTCTCGTGCGACGGTTGGTGGATGCGTGCCCCTGGGTGGAGGTTATCAAGCGCTCCGCCTGTATTGAAGGTGCTCGTCGGGCCCTTGCCCGTGCAAAGGTGCATTGGGGCAAGCTGGATGTGGAGAAGCTAATCACTGACGTGCCACTAGCGGGCAAGGAATATCGTACGCCCGAGATGTACTATAAGACTGTCCTGAAGGGTGCCCGCAAAATTGCGGATGAGTTCCCCAGGGATGTAATTATTGAGTAAATTCGCAATGTGTTATCCTGTGCGCTGAAAACTTTGTTCATATGCGCTAAGCAACGCTTGTTAATTTAAAATATTACCCTCTGTGCGGCCATTTATTAAATCTGAGAGATGGCAAGTCGTCGGCTTCAACCCCCATGCCACGAGTGCTGGGGTGTTTGGGATAAACTTGAGCGCTCTTGTTCCCATTTTTGGGTCCATCTAGGGAGGCGCTCAACACAACAAACAAGGCAACCGGACTTATAGTGCTTGAACACTCTCACTTTGCCATAGAATTCTATAATTTTAAATTTCGGCGAAGCCCCTAGTATTCGGAAGACCGAATTCGGGGCGCTATCCACACCTTCGTCGGACATTATCCGGAACTTCGCTCGAAGCGGCGTAGGTCTTTAAGGACCCGAAAGGACCTCTCGAACAGCGACCAGTCTCTCGCCTTATCATGACAGTCAGTTTTAGCTTTCTCCACTGAGGCGTTAACCCGGCTCAACCGGGATGCAATCGCAGTGGTTCTCCCAGTGCTACCTTAGCCGATAGAACGGAACGTAAGGTGCCAAACATGGGAGCCGGGCAAACCCAACTATTGACCCAAGACATGATTCGGAGCCGATTCATATAATGCTATAAGTTCGGGGTGCCGCACTTGTGAAAGTGTTCGGACTTTATCACACCATAATGCGGGGAACATAAGCCCCTGGTGTATTTGGCCGTACCAAAATGTACGGATGCAACATGTCGTAAATGAACATATATATATATAAGGTAATGCAATTATGGGCAAAAAGTGCTGCATTTTATTCGAGAAGAGCTGCTATGAGTGCGGAATGATACAAATAGTGCGGAAAGCAAGGGATTGGACGAATTAAAGGCGTCTCCCTCCAGGGGTAGGCCGCGGAATGGTGTATTTAACAAATTTAATGCTCGTAATGGAGACCACCTGAGTGTTCGTCGCGGCCTTTGTCCCTCCCTGGCTGTTGCATCATGAGTTCGGCAGGTTCGCCGCCGGACAGAGTTCTGTATAAAAAAGAGAGAAATAAAAGATAAAAAGAGCGACACACTTGGGAGCCCCTGGTGTGGCCGAACCGCACTCTGGGTCTGTTGTGGTTGTGCCTCTCCCCCTATGCCCATGGTATCTCCAGGACGTAATTATGTACGCGGAGAGTTTGTCTTACAATTGTGCGAGGGCTGGGGTTGAGGACGCATTGCTACGCATGCTCGGAATGTGCCAGGTGGTCTTGGTTGATGTTGCTCCGGGCGCGTTTGGCCGTGTCCGGTCGTTTAACGGCCGGACTCGAAAATTGCCTTAAAAGGCTGCTCTATACTTCTGCCGCGAGAGCCGCTGTATGTTCCTCCGTTTGGAGGGAGCGTTCCGTGTTTCCATTGACCGTGATGACTCCATGAGGGCCTGGCATCTTGAGCTTAAGGTATGCATAATGCAGCACCGCGTTGAATTTTGCAAACGCGGTTCGTCCGAGCAGAGCGTGATAGCCACTGCGGAACGGGACTATGTCGAAGATTAACTCCTCGCTTCGGAAATTATCCGGGGATCCGAAGACCACTTCCAGTGTGACTGAGCCTGTACAACTGGCCTCGACACCTGGTATGACGCCTTTGAAGGTTGTCTTTGTAGGTTTAATCCTTGAAGGGTCTATGCCCATCTTGCACACTGTATCCTAATAAAGCAGGTTCAGGCTACTGCCGCCGTCCATCAGGACTCTCATGAGGTGAAATCCATCGACGATTGGGTCTAAAACCAATGCGGCGAATCCGCCATGGCGGATACTGGTCGGATGGTCTCTTCGATCGAAAGTGATCAGGCAAGAGGACCATGGGTTGAATTTTGGGGCGACTGGCTCCATCGCGTATACGTCCCTTAGTGCACGCTTCCGCTCCCTCTTGGGTATATGCGTTGCGTATATCATGTTTACCGTCCGAACTTGAGGGGGGAATCCCTTTTGTCCTCTGTTGTTCGGCGGCCGGGTCTCTTCCTCGTCATCGCTGTGTAGCCCCTTGTCATTGTATTCGGCGATTAATTTGCCTGCCTGCTTGAATACCCAACAATCTCTGTTGGTGTGGTTAGCTGGCTTTTCGGGGGTTCCATGTATTTGACAGGAGCGGTCGAGTATTTGGTCCAAATTGGACGGGCCCGGAGTGGTTCTTTTGAATGGCTTCTTCCGTTGACCGGGCTTGGAGCCTCGGAATCCGGCGTTGACTGTCGTATCCTCATTGCTGTTGCCGTTAATGCGGTGTTTGTTTTTGTTTCGACGCGACCTGCCATTGCGGTCCTTGGTATCCGGACTGCTAGCATTTTTGCTGAGGTTGTTGCTGCGAGCTAGCCAGCTATCCTCTCCCGCACAAAAGTGGGTCATGAGTGATGTGAGGGCTGCCATGGATTTCGGCTTTTCCTGTCATAGGTGCCGGGCCAGCCACTCGTTGCGGATGTTATGTTTGAAGGCAGCGAGGGCCTCTGCATCCGGACAGTCGATGATTTGATTTTTCCTTGTTATGAACCGTGTCCAGAATTGCCTGGCCGATTCGTCTGGCTGCTAGATTATGTGGCTTACGTCATCTGCGTCCGGTGGTCGCACATACGTGCCCTGGAAGTTGTCGAGGAATGCGGCTTCCAGGTCTTCCCAGCATCCAATTGACTCTACGGGCAGGCTGTTAAGCCAATGCCGAGCTGGTCCTTTAAGCTTGAGCGGGAGATATTTGATGGCGTGAAGATCATCGCCGCGGGCCATATGTATATGGAGGAGATAATCCTCAATCCAAACCACGGGGTCTATGGTGCCATCGTAGGATTCGATATTAACGGGTTTAAACCCTTCAGGGATTTGATGATCCATTACTTCGTCAGTGAAGCATAGTGGGTGTGCGGCGCCTCTGTATTGAGCAATATCGCGACGTAGCTCGAGAGAGCGTTGTCTGCTGTGTTCGGCCCAGCCGGAGTAGTTGTATCCGGCGCGACAGTATTCGTCGTCGGTCTTGGGGTGCCCACGTGATCCATAGATAGATCTGGATTGTCTTGCCTTGTCCTCCAATATATCCCGCAAGTCCGGCGCGTTCCCCCGTGGCTTCATGCTTTTTGAGCGATGCCGGGGTACGGTTTTGGTGGAGGGCTTGCATGCCTCTCTGTCGCGACCACGAGGTGGTCGGTCTGCCGTATTGTGCGCTGGTGATGCAGGTTTGTACGCTTCCTCCTCTAGTCGGGGGAGCAACTTGCGTTTTGGGTAACTTTTGGAGGGGCGTTCGAGTTCATACTCTTCAGCCGCGAGGACCTCGGTCCATCTGTCGGCCAGTAGGTCTTGATCAGCTTGAAGCTGTTGCTGCCTTTTCTTTAGGCTGTTTGCCGTGGCCATTAGCCTGCGTCTGAAACGCTCTTGTTCGACGGGATCCTCAGGGACGATGAATTTGTCGTCGTCGAGGCTTGCCTCGTCTCCGGAGGGAGGTAAGTAATTATCATCCTCGACCTCTTCGTCTGCCGCCCTCTCATGAGGGCTTGCTTCTGCCTCCTCCTGCGCTGGATCATGCTGAAGGGGGTTGTCTTCGGCACTTTCTGGGGTGTTATTATCTCCTGTGCCGGAATCTCCATTCTTGCTGTGGCGGGATTTAGAGCGGCGCCGCTGACGTCGGCGCTTGGGCTGTTTCTTTAAGGAATCGGCCTCCGTTGCTTCTTCGCCGTCCCCATCTTTTGGGGTGTCCACCATGTATATGTCGTATGACGAGGTGGTCTTACAGCGTCCTGTAGGCACTGGTTCTTGATAGTCTCCGGCATCGTCGTCCATACCGTCGATGTCTTCGGATTCGTAGTCTAGTACGTCGGTTAGATCGTCGACGGTGGCTACGAAGTGGGTGGTGGGTGGGCTCTGAATTTCTTCGTCGTCCGCGTCCCAACCATCCTAGCCGTAGTTCGGCCAGGGCTCTCCGGATAGCGAGAGATGGTTCAGTGAATCTAAGATGTCGCCGAAGGGTGAGTGCTGAAAGATGTCCGCAGCGGTGAATTCCATGATCGGCGCCCAATCGGATTCGACTGGCAGGGGCGCAGGAGGTTCGGAGTCCGGCAGAGAGTCCGGCACCTCGGAGTCATGAGCTTTATGCGGGACAAGGTAAGTGTTCGGCTCCATCGCCGTAGAAGTTGCAGCTCCCGAGGCGGTGTCCAGCCATCCATCCTCGATCTGAGCGATCGGCTCCGGACTATGGGTCGGAGCGGATTCATGTGCGGCCTCCAAGGTGCTGTCCGGCAGCAGAGTTAGGTCGTGCCCATCGTGACAGCGCGGCACGCTCAGATCCATCGAAGATCAAGTCCCCGCGGATATCGGCCATGAAGTTTAGGCTTCCAAACCTGACCTGACGGCCAGGGGCGTAGCTTTCGATCTGCTCCAGATGGCCAAGTGAGCTGGCCCGCAGTGCGAAGCCGCCGAATACGAAGATCTGTCCGGGGAGAAAAGTCTCACCCAGGACTGCGTCGTTGTGGATTGAAGAGGCCATCAAGCCTATCAGTGACGAACTCTCAATGAAAGCACCAATGTCGGTGTCAAAACCGGCGGATCTCGGGTAGGGGGTCCCGAACTGTGCGTCTAGGCGGATGGTAACATGAGACAAGGGACATGATGTTTTACCCAGGTTCGGGCCCTCTTGATGGAGGTAAAACCCTACGTCCTGCTTGATTGATATTGATATTGTGGATGTTTACAAGAGTGGATCTACCACGAGATCAAGGAGGCTAAACCCTAGAAGCTAGCCTATGGTATGATTGTAATGGTTGTTGTTGTGTCCTACGGACTAGAGCCATCCGGTTTATATAGACACCGGAGAGGGCTAGGGTTACATAGAGTCGGTTACAATGGTAGGAGATCTACATATCCGTATCGCCAAGCTTGCCTTCCACGCCAAGGAAAGTCCCATCCGGACACGGGACGAAGTCTTCAATCTTGTATCTTCATAGTCTTGGAGTCCGGTCGATGATGATAGTCCGGCCAATGATAGTTCGGCTGATGATGGTAGTTCGGCTATCCGGACACCCCCTAATCCAGGACTCCCTCAGTGAACTACTCCCTCCTCATCATGGAGAGCGCCGAGATGATGAAGATGGAACCCCCCTCCGGCAGGGTGCCGGTACAGGGTCCAGATTGGTTTTTAGTGGCTACAGAGGCTTGCAACGGTAGAACTCCTGATCTAGGTTATTTTCTGGAGGTTTGGGGATTTATAGGAGAGGATGGCGTCAAGAACAAGTCAGGGGGGCCCACGGAGAGTCCACGAGGCACAGGGGCACGCCCTAGGGGGTGTGGGCGCCCTCCACCCTCATGGGCCCCACGGGACTCCCCTCCAATAACTTTTCATTCCACTATTTTTTAAATTTTCCAAAATAAATTCAGTTGGTTTTCAGCGCATTCTGGGAACTTTTTGTTCTACACAAAAATAACAGCATGGTAGTTCTGTTGAAAACAACGTCAGTCCGGGTTAGTTCTAACCAAATCACACCAAAATCATGTAGAAATATTATAGACATGGCATGAATACATCAAAAAATATAGATACGTTGGAGACATATCACTTACTATGAAGTAAACCACGCACACACAGCTCCTGGGTTCAACTAAAAGTATTGGAACCACTCAAACAACCAAGGACTACACGCCAGACATGAAGTTTATGCTTAGCGCAGCCTGATGTCATAGTTAACTCGATGACCGCGTTCGTCCACGCGTGCTGGCATACCGACGACGCACTCTCCGTTGCAGCCGAGCCTCTGTTGAGCTCGTGCTAGCTTCCCCAACTGCCGCACCTTGCCAAACCACGCCACAATTGTCGGATTTCGGGTTCCGGCAGACCCTTGAGGTTCGAACTCTGGGGTGTGCGTGAAGATCTCTCCCCTACCAACTCACATCTCAAAGCCTCACAAGGAATCTAAGCTAGCAAGATGAACAACACAAGGGACGCAAGGTTTATACTATTTCAGGCCACCGTTGTGGTGTAATACCCTACTCTAGTTTGTGGTGTGTGTGGATTGCCTCAGGGGCTAAAGAGGAATAATACAAAGGGAGAACAGCCTCGCGAGGGGTGTTCTTGAGCTGGTGCGATGAACTTCTTGGGTGAGTTCAGTCGCCTCTCTTTCTCTAGTCTACCCAAAATCTGGATCCCCCTACAATGTGGTGGCTAGCTCTATTTATAGAGGCCCTGGGCCTCTTCCCAAATAATGAGTGGGAAGGGCGCCAACAATTGGCCATTTTGAAGGGGAACATCTAGTACACTTATCCTGACCAAAGTTGGTCTTCGACTGCCAAAGACTCTGACGGCGACGGCGTCCTAGGCTCCACGGTGACCTCCATCCTGCCGCTCCGCTGATCTTGGTCTCGTTGCACCGAAATGGTAACCTTTGCCTGATGCCTTGGCCTGCGCTTGCCCCCTTTGCAACGAAGGGGAAACGAGGACACTGCATAGGCTGACGCCCGCCTGGCACCCACTTGGTCTCGATCATCATGGCTTGCGTCACGGGCACCTCATGAGGTACCCTGCCTTGATCTCTCCGCCTCCACGTGAGCCCGCCTGATGAGGCAGCACCTGAGGAAGCTTGCTATCATCCGCCCCATGTGGCTTGGCCCCTCGCGAGGGTCTTGATCTTGAGCTGATTAAGCTGGGCTGCACTGGGCCTCCGCTTGAGCCATGCCGCAGGCCGTAGGCAGACAAGTCTGGGGACCCCCATTCCCAGAATGCTGACAGTAGCCCCCGGGCCCAAGGCTTGCCCGGACTTGGCTTAGCAGAGAAGCGAAGGGGCAAGTGTGAAGCACCGCAGGCCCCAATAGTCTGCGGCTTTGGGCGCCACATGGCGGTTGATTGGACGCAGGTGTCTCCGTTTCCGCATGCTCCTCATTACGCGCCTGGCTAGGCGGACCCGTGGTTGCACACAGTTATTCCCCTTTCGCTGTTCACGCGCTCCCTGTCCTTCCATCTCCCTCGAACTCTGGCCTCTGCCTCCAATTCCAACTCGAGTCTTCCCTCCTCTTCCCATCGCCGTGGCACCAACTAAGAAGGGAAAAGGGAAGAAGCCCACGCCTTCGCCGCGCTTGCCTCCGGCGGTCGCTCCCGCCGTCGATCAGTTGATCATACTCAACATCGAAGCCGTGGACAAGGTCTGCTCCGCCATTGCTTCTATCTTCAACGAGTGCGGGAGGACGATGATTTGGCCCGCGTCCCACGCCTCCTTTGATAGGATAGTCACGGAGGTCCGATTCTTCGCTGATGCAATGTGGGCGGGTCTAGTTCCCTCCTTTTCTACTTTCTTCAATGTGGTGCTCTCCTATTACCAGATTCACATGATGCATCTTGGTCCCAAGTCCATTACTATCCTTGCTATCTTCGCCTTTGTTTGCGAGGCCATGGTGGGCATTCCTCCCTCCGTTGCTCTCCTACGCCACTTCTTCTCCTTGCGCCTGAGTGACCCAACCCAATGCTCGGGGTGCGTGGGCTTCCTCGCCGTGCCTGACATGGCTGATTTGGGGATCGATTTCGGCCTTCCTCCTCCTGCGGCCAGGTTTAGAGAGCGGTGGTTGTACGTGGATGTCGGGGTGCCCAGCCCCCTACTCTTGCATCCAACACTTCCTGCTATTCCCAACTCAGGCTGGGATCATGAGGAGCTCACAAGCCCTCGTCTTGCCTTCGTCTGGCGCCGCTTCAAGAACTTGAGGGAGCTCGGCGTAACGACGTCTCAAGTGGTGAGGGAGTTCCTCCAATGCCGCATTTCCCCTCTCTAGTGCCACTCCCATCCGATGTGGACCTTCGCTGGGCATGGAGACCGTATGAGGCTCCAGGAAGAGGATCTGGCGCCCGAAGCACTGAGGGTGGTGCTGAGGGCTTTGACTGGCGTCCTCTCTCCAGGCAGCATCCGGCATGGGGCCGCCCTCTTGTATCTTTGCTCAGGCAGGGCTGACTTTGTGAGGCAGATGCCCAGCTTCGACGAATGGGGGCTGCGCCCGGTCGGCCTCGTGGGGCCCCGCGAGAACCCAGTTGTTGTGGTCGCTCCTCCGGTCGCCCACGGCGGTCCTGCCTCATGTGATGGAGCAGGGAGACGAGAACCGCCGGGAGCTGAGGGGGCCGATGTCGAGATGCTGACGCCGTGCGGAGCTCAGGAGGTGGCATCCCCCGAGGCCTGTCCTGGAGCGGTGGCAGGCGAGGAGCTACGGCCTACGGCTCCTGAGGTTGGGGCTTCCGAGGCCCCGGCCGTCCCTCGTGAGGCGGCGCCTGGCGGCGTCCCCCAGGCCGGTTCCCTTGGTGCTGATCACCCTGACGCCTCCTCCATGCCATTGACCGACCCTTCTGCCGAGCGCCTAGGCCGGTTTTGCGTAGACTTTGAGGCCCTCCACAAGAGGAAGAAGGCCTCGGGTGGCGATGGTCGCCCTTGCCCCTCGTTGAAGTGCAGGAAGTACTTTGCCATGGACGAGTAAGTACTCCTCTCTCTCTGCTCCTTTACCTTACTGTTCCCGTAGCTAATTGCGGCCTTTCGGGGCCCTTCCCGCCAAATTCGCGAAGATGGCCGAGGGGCCATCCCCCCAAGCTTTGTCTTCACCGATGTCCTTGAGCGCGCCGAGCTTGAGCAGCGCCCCCGCCACCGGGCCGGTTGGAGAAATGGTCCATCCCGCTGGGCACCTCGAGCCTACGCGCCTGCTGTCATCCCTTCATGAGATCTCCCGAGGTATGGCTAGCTTGCCCCATGCCCCTCCCCTGATCATGGGTGGCGACTAGCTGAGGTCGATCCTAGGCTCCACTTCAGGAGATGGACCGGTGCCGGGCCGGGTCCCTGGCGGGGCCCGTCCGGTGATCGTCGTGGCGCCAGCCCCCAGCCCCCTGCCGAGAGGGGGCGCGCCACCTCGGGGCCCTCCGCCTGCACTGATGGCGGAGGGCAACATGGAAGATGTGCTCAAGCGCGCACGGGAGTGTAGGGCCCGCCGCCAAGAGTTTCTTCAGAAGGCGACTGATGCAGTGAGCCAGCTTGGCGTGGAGCTTGCTGGTGAGGGCGCGCGCCTCGAGGCCGAAGGCTTGCGCCTTGCTGAGGAGAAGCGCAAGCTGAAGGTAGCCGTCGCCCTTGCACGTCACCATCGTGATCTTGACAACGCGAAGGCTGAAGCATCACTGGTGGCCTCGCGGGAGGCCTGCTCCCAAGCCGTCGAGGAGGCCCGGGAGGCAGACCAACGGTGCAAGGCTGGAGAGCAGCACGCGTAGGAGCTCCAAGCCTGGAGCAACTCTTTGGAGCGGCAAGTGGAGCTGCGCCAGGCAGCCCTTGTGTCGTTGAAGGTAGCTTCCGTCGACCAGGCGGAGCTCCAGAAGCGCGAGGAGACGCTGGCGCTGGAGGCCGCTGAGCGCAACCTTGACCTCGAGCGGTTGGAGACGAGGGAGCGCCTGGTGACCCAGGCGGAAGATGATGTCGGTGCGTGGGAGGCCCGAGTCCAAGGAGAGATCGACCGCCGCGTGGCGGAAGCTCGCTTGAGTCTTGAGCGCGAGTATGAAGGGAGGCTGGTGTTGATCCAGGCTGAAGCTGAGGGCAGGACCGCCACCCTCAAGCCAAGTTGACTGAAGTGACACGGCATGCAGATTCATCCGCAGCCGCCCTTGACGCATCACAGGGTGAGCTGGCTTCCTCCCATGCCGAGCTGCTCCTTCTCCGATGGAGGGTTGATGCCACCGAGGCCATCGCGCGGTGGAACAAGGATGATATCCGTTAGCGGCAGACTCTGGAGCATGAGCATGCCCCCATGCTCCGGATGCTCAGGGAAAGGGCTAATGCGGCCGTGGGAAACATTTGCGAGGCGGCTGTTGCCGAGCCTCATGTGATCAACTATAATGGCAACCTCCAGTTCTTCACAGATGTGGTGAGACAACTGGAGGCCCGCTCTGACAAGGCCCGCTGGCTTGTCGAGGAGAGGAGTCGAGCCTTGCCCGAGCGTGCCTTCTCCCGTGTCTTTAGCTATCTACAGAATAGAGATCCGCACTTTGATTTCGATGCCGCCATCGCACCGGTGCCCATAGCCATCCAGGGCGATCTGGCGCAATGGGTGGAGGACAACGTGGACGCCCTCGTCAGGGCCTTCGCATCTGACGACGATGGCATGATCGTGGCCGTCGATGAAGGTGGCATTGTGAACGAGTCTGGCACTGATGGAGGTAATGGCGGCGGTGGTGAAAATGTCAGTGACGCCAGCGACGCCTCCGGAGGCGCCCCAGAAGACGCGGTGAGTGATATGTCCGATTGATCGCATGTTGCCGCTATTTACCCTATATGAAAAAGGTTCGGGGTCAGCCCTGAAGGTTGTAAGAGCATTTTGGGAGGGGCAGCCCCTCATGTGAAGGTTTGCAATCACTATCCTTGTAAACATAACACCGCGTGTGGGCTTGCGCTGGGCTTCTAGTCCCGCGATGGGTCAGCTAAGTTGTTTAGCTTTCGACCCTGACGGGCCCCGAGCGAGCCTGTAGGAGCCGCAGCGCCTCGAGCGCCTTCTGGGTGAACTCATTGATCCTGCGATGAGAATCTCCTGAGAGGGTGTGGCGATGGCGGTCCGGATTGTAGACGTGCTTGGCCCAGCCCGGCCCGCGAGGGGCTTGCGAGGGGAGGCAGTTGACGCTATCTCTGGACGTAAAGCCGAAACCAGAGCACGAGAGATTTTCTCGAACGAGACTAAACACCCCTTCCCCAAACTCACGCAAGTCTCAAGCTCAAATCCAACTTAAATTCGAATCGAAGAAACTTGACAACAGAGGAAAAGGCAAAAGGCAAAAGGCTGCATCCGACACCTATTCTAGTCTTCGACGTCTTCTCACCAGCGCGGAGCTAAGTGCTGCCACTGGGCGTGGGCGGGAGCCCCCGAGGCCCGAGGGTGGCTCTCCAGAGACTCCGGGGCGTGTACAACCCCACTCATTATTACGTGAGAGCGTCACGGGCGGCGAGCTTCACATGCACTGGGCCTTCTTCACAGGTACCGGCCTTGCTTCATATCACCAGACAAGGGCCCCGCCTTGCGCCACACTCTACTGCCATCGATGGCGACCGGAAACCAAGGACAACGCCAATGGGGTAGAGCGGTCGCCAGCGGTTCCCCCGACGACCACGGGTCCTCTGTCGAGGGAAGGCCCTAAGGCACCTCCCCGGCAGAGGGCCTACCTCCTAAGAACCCCTTGCTTCGAGCGCCGCGGAGGTGAGCCCGGATCTCGGCCCCTCTTCGGCAGCCCCCGATGCCCTCCTCCTGAGGGGTAGGAGGCTACAGCGTTGGGGCAGCCGTCTGCTGTGGCGACCTGTACCTCCTACGACCCATGGTTAGCATAAGCTTGTTCCTGAGGAATTAACAGTACCCGATAGTTGCTGCCACCAGTGCGGTTGTCGAGGCTCTCTTGGGGTTCCTAAAAGAGCTCAGCTTTAGGCGTCTCCTCCCCCCAGCCTGGCCCAAGGAATGAGCCATGGTCTTCTTCCAGTGCCCATTCTTGATCCACCATGTGGGGCACATAGGTTTCTGGAGCCATCGCCCCGAGGGCCTCATCGTAGCCCCCCACATGCCACGCAGTTCAGCTTGGAACACTGTCTTGGGGGTGGTAGCGTAGTGGCCCGCCAAGGCCGAAGGCCACGGCGGGCGCTCCCTCGCTGGCTGGAGATGGGGCCGGCGCGACCTGTCGCCCGATACTGACGAGCGAATTGGTGTTGAGGAGGCCCTGAAGCCTTCTCGGAGTTGCGTGGGCACGTATGGGGCTGCCATAAGGCCCGCCCTGGATCTGGGTTGGCAGCTGGACGCAGAAAGGGGATGCTCCCGAGGCGGCGGCGTCCAGGAGCTCAGCCACCCGCTCCAACAGCACGTCGCGGCCGCCCTCCAGTAGCCTGCACCGTAGCAGCTCTCAGGCTACCATGAGCGCGGCCCTTGAGTTCGCCTGCTCCTGTCGGGTGTGCGGCACCGTGGCCGCGGCATGGCTTGAGGCTCTTGTTACTGACCGCACCTGCCGTGGTGTGAGGGCAGGCGGCGCTTGGCCGTGTTGCCCGCACCCCGCAGCATCCTGCGGAGCGCAAGCTGCCTGGGGCGTGAGGTTGAGGTCGCCCTGGGCAGGCGCACGGCGTGGGCGGGCCATGCCGCCCAGCGGTCCGTGTTGGCCGTTGGATCGCTTGACATGAGAACGGCTAGGCGACAAAGCGTGAGGCGGTTGAAGAAGGATTACGGCGCACCCCTACCTGCCGCGCCAAATGTCGGATTTCGGGTTCCGGCAGACCCTTGAGGTTCGAACTCTGGGGTGCGCGCGAAGATCTCTCCCCTACAAACTCACGTCTTGAAGCCTCGCAAGGAATCTAAGCTAGCAAGATGAACAACACAAGGGACGCAAGGTTTACACTAGTTCGGGCCACCGTTCTGGTGTAATACCCTACTCTAGTTTGTGGTCTGTGTGGATTGCCTCAGGGGCTGAAGAGGAACAATACAAAGGGAGAACAGCCTCGCGAGGGGTCTTCCTGAGCTGGTGCGATGAACTGCTTGGGTGAGTTCAGTCGCCTCTCTTTCTCTAGTCTACCCAAAATCTGGATCCCCCTACTCTGTGGTGGCTAGCTCTATTTATAGAGACCCTGGGCCTCTTCCCAAATAATTAGCAGGAAGGGCGCCAACAATTGGCAATTTTGAAGGGGAACATCTAGTATACTTAACCTGGCCAAAGTTGGTCTTCGACTGCCAAAGACTCTGATGGTGACGCCGTCCTGGGCTCCACGGTGACCCCCATCCTGCCGCTTCGCTGGTCTTGGTCTCGTTGCATCGAAACGATAACCTCTGCCTGATGCCTTGGCCTGCGCTTGCCCCCTTTGCACCGAAGGGGAAACAAGGACACTGCCCAGGCTGGCGCCCGCCTAGTCTCGATCATCATGGCTTGCATCACGGACACCTCGCGAGGTACCCTGCCTTGATCTCTCCGCCTCCTCGCGAGCCCGCCTGATGAGGCAGCTCCTGAGGAAGCTTCCTGTCGTCCACCCCGCGAGGCTTGGCCCCTCGCGAGGGTCTTGAGCTTGAGCTGATGAAGCTGGGTTGCACTGGGCCTCCGCTTGAGCCACGCCGCAGGCCGCAGGCAGACAAGTCTGGGGACCCCCGTTCCCAGAACGCCGACAACAATCTCCGTCCCAACTCCCATAACTCACCGCTGGTGCTCGCCGACGCTGGAGCTCACCGTAGTGGGCACGGGCACGACACGGCCAAGCATACAGTGTGCCCGTGCCACTGTGCTTGTCGCTAACCGCGCTCCTGTGTTTGTCTCTGCCCCTCCATAGTAGCCGCGTGAGCTGAGTCGCCTTCTCCCCTCTCACTGACGTTGTTTGCTGCCGGGCGCCATGTCCATAAGCCCTCCGGCGGAGCCCGATCCCCCCTCCTCGCTCGCCTATAAATATAGCCCCCTCCTGCCGCCTCGAGCATCACCGCACACCCACCCAACCTCGACGAACACATAGCTAAGCCGCAGCCTGGCCGGGCAGGCCTTTGGCTGCCGTCCCGACCCGAGCTCGCCGGCGATCCCCCGTAGCTTCTCCACCTCGCTCTGGTGCCTCTCGAGCTCCACCCACTGTCCGTGTCAAAACCGGCGGTAGGCATTCCCGAACTGTACGTCTAAGGCTAATGGTAACAGGAGGCGAGGGACACGATGTTTACCCTGGTTCGGGCCCTCTCTACGGAGGTAATACCCTACTTCCTGCTTCATTGATCTTGATTATATCAGTATCACAAGAGTTGATCTACCACGAGATCGTAGAGGCTAAACCCTAGAAGCCAGCTTATGATTCTGATTGTTGTTGTCCTACGGACTAAACCCTCCGATTTATATAGACACCGGAGGGGGGGGCTAGGGTTACACAGAGTCGGTTACAGAGAAGGAAATCTACATATCCGAATTGCCAAGCTTTCCTTCCACGCAAAGGAGAGTCCCACCCGGACACGGGATGAAGTCTTCAATCTTGTATCTTCATAGTCCAACAGTCCGGCATAAGCATATAGTCCGGCTGTTCGAGGAACCCCTAATCCAGGATTCCCTCAGTAGCCCCTGAACCAGGCTTCAATGACGATGAGTCCGGCGCGCAGATTGTCTTCGCCATTGCAAGGCGGGTTCCTTCTCCGAATACTCAAAGGCAGATCTTGAACACAAGAATCGTGTCTGGCTCTGCAAAACAAGTTCCACATACCACCGTAGAGAGCACAATATTCCACAAGTCTAATCTGTTGACAACTTTCCCATAGCGTGACATCACACCGCGGCCCGGTTATTATCAAAACTATTTTTCCCAACATGGCATTACATGTCTTGCGAGGTGGTTTTATTGGCACGTCTTGTCAAAGCAGAGATCGTGTTCCCCTTATAACAGGATTCTCATCGATACGGGCGTGGGTAACCCAACCGCTCCATTAGTACGACTCCTTGGTTTAGGCAAGTTCCAAACGGTCACGTGGAGGACGCTTGACATTCTTCCTCTTTATAAAGAGGTCAAGACCTGTCCTTTTCCTTCCTCGCCTGATCCTTCCCTTCTCCTACCTCGAGTTCCAACACCCAAGGTTCATTCCACATGCTCCGGACCTTCAATCATGTCCGGATCCAACCCTCAAGGCCGGTGGATGGCCTCTTCTGTCACAGAGGAGGACTTCAAGAAGCTTAGGGAGGCTAGGTCTGACCGCGAAATCCTTCATAGGCTTCCTACCCATGGGCAGGTCATTCCTACTCCCAAACCCAACGAGAGCATTGTATTCATCTCCCACTTCATCCGAGGGCTAGGCTTCGGTCTTCATCCCTTTGTTAGAGGGCTCATGTTTTATTACGAGCTAGATTTTCATGATCTAGCTCCAGATTCCTTCCATCACATCTCGTCGTTCATCGTCGTGTGTGGGACCTTCCTCCGCATTACCCCACACTTCGGCTTATGGCTCAAGACCTTCAATGTGAAGCCTAAGATGATCGACGGGCGGCATGCAGAGTGCAGAGGCGCTATAATAAGAAAAAGTGTCGATGCTTTATGGCCAAAGGGTTCTTTTCCAGTAATTTCTGATCTATGGCAACGGGAGTGGTTTTACATCGCAGCTGCTCGAGGGAGGAAGTGGGCGGCCGCCCCAGCCTTCCGCTCTGCCCCTCCGCCACAACTTGCCTCATGGGTCAACAAGGGGTTGGACTAGGGACCAGTTAATGACTTGCTGACATTGCGAAGCCGCATCCGGGATCTCCTCAAGAGGGATATCAGTCTCGTCAAAGTAATTCAAGTACTGGTAGTTTGTCGGGTCCTGCCATGCGAACATCGATCTCTCCGCATGTGGGAGTTCAACCCAGAAGGACCGCGGACCATTCAGCACTTCTTCGGCGTGACGCTCGAAGGGATGTATCGATTATTCTTCGGATCACGAATAAAGTGTCCGGACACAATAGAGGATGCGGGTCTCAGCTGCAACCGTCCAGATACCCAAGTAAGTAACTCCGCGACTGAACATGCTGTCATTATATTTGTCACAACATTATTCTGAAAAACCACCCTCGACCAGGACCGGATAAGAAAGGCGGAGCGGATCAGGTGTTCGGCCCCTCTTCTCGAAGATTCGCCGGATCTTGTACTAACCAGGATGCTGACTCGTGCACCTTATCAAGTGCCTTCAGGGGAGGACAATGAGAGGAATGAGGAATCCAAAAGAGGACTTCATACTGGAGGTACGTTACGCATCCTAACCGAGGAAATTAGTACTCTCGTGTCGGAGGGCGAACGGGGACAAGGTTCTAGCATCCCTTCTCCCCATGGGAAGAAAAGGACCGCTCCTGATGATTTGGAAGCAGAGGTCTCCAAAAGAGGTAAGAAACCTGCATCAGGGGGCCCTGCCCCGGAGGGCAACCTTACCGCACAACGCCCACAAGGGGGCCATCCGTCAACCGAGCTGTAAGTGAACAAAGGTACTTTAGTGAGCATGCCCTGTTCTTTTCCTGAGAATAACAACTGAGACCTATGTTTTGTAGTCCGGCTCATAGCCCTTCTCAACAATGTTTGTCCTCGGGGGATCTTCTTTCAGAGATGATGGAGAGAGAAACGCCTCCTCCTACTTCCCCGCCTCATGAGGCGAACGACCCTGAGGTGTCGTCCCGGAGGATCTCTCCTGATCCGCAAAGACCAGAAGGTAGCTCTTCGGCCGCCCAAAGTCCAGGGTTCTCGGCTCCTAGGGAGACCAGTAGAGAAGGCCCCAGACTGTCTGATATACAACCGGACACATTGATGGGTCTTCTGCGGCAAGCGGCTATCTCAGAGGCACATCGTACCTTAATGGGTACTGTGGTTGAGAGGATTTCATCCGTGAAAAGCGGTTTGGATGGAGCTTTTACGAGCCTGCTAAGAGGCTTTGAGGTACGCAAAGTGATATACTCTGATTGTACCGTAAATGCACTGTGCACTTTGTATAGGTAGTAGCCCCTGAGACTCTGGTTGCCATCCGGACGAGGCAAGTAGAGGATCATATTCTCTGGTAATGATGGTGCCGATTTTGTATGCAGGCGGCTGTAGATCCGGCGGCTGACCAGACTGCTGAGTTTGCCGAGCTGAGGCGGCAACTTGTCATAGCGGTTGCGGACATCACGCTTGTGAACAAGCAGCTTGACGAGGCACAGGGTATGTATATTTGCGTGGTCAGCAAATATTAATAAGAGCATGACGCTAGGATTTATAATATGCTTTAACCGTAGGTGGAGCTGCCTCCGTGGAGACCCTTCGGGCAGAGCTTGCCCGGGACAAGGAGCAAGCCAGGAGAAGCGATGTGGCTGCCATGAAGGTAGCTGAGGAATTAAAAGCCGAACGGGCTGCTCATCACCAAAGTGAGGATAAAATAGCCAACATGGCTCTTGAGCTACAAAGTGCGACGAGCCGATATGAGCTTCTCGAAAGGGAAAACCAAATAAAAACGACTGACCTAGAGAAGGCTTTACAAGCAGTAAAGGAGACTCGCTCTGAGATCAGATCGGCTCGGGAGGAGCTTCGGCAAGCCGGTGATATCGCGGCTGGCAAGCCCTTTTAATTGCGAACGAAATTTGGCGATCCGAACTATGCCCCTCTTGACCAATTGTGGAGTTCTTCAGACGCGTACTTGGATTTGGCAAAGAGTGTTGCTGATGTGATGCAGTATTTCAAGGATCGAGAAGATCATGAGGTGGAAAGATTGTTCTGGTCATAGTTCAGTGCTCCAAGGCGTCCGCTGCTGTTGAATGAGCAAATGGCCGAGTGGGCCGAGCTCCATAGGTTATCCGGGCTTGCCATGAAAGCTGTCGTGGATCACCTGTGGCCAAAGGAACCAAGTCCGGATAGTTATTTTGGTTTGGTGTAGTGATTTATTCGTGCTGTGCCACGTATCGACATTGTCAAGAGGCCAGTCTGCATAGAGGGTGTGCGGATGGCCCTTGCCCATGTTAAGACATATTGGGCGAAGATGGAGGCCATCGATATTGCAACCAGGGGTGCGCCCGGGGGCCAGGACTCGCCCGAGCACTATTTTGAAGAAGTCTTAGAAGGTGCCCATTTAATAGAGGCTCAGTGCTCAAAGGATATTGATACATCTCTGTCGTATCTACTTTTCCAAACACTTTTACCCTTGTTTTGGACTCTAACTTGTATGATTTGAATTAAACTAACCCGGACTGATGCTATTTTCAACAGAATTGCCATGGTGTTGTTTTATGTGCGGAAAATAAAAGTTCTCGGAATGACCTGAAACTCCACGGAACACCTTAGAAAAAACAATAAAATATCCTCGCCAAAGATGAAGACCGGGGGGCCCATACCCTGTCCATGAGGCTGGGCGCACCCCCCCCCCCTGGGCGTGCCCCCCTACCTCGTGGGCCCCTTGGTGGCCCTCCGACGCCAACTCCAACTCCATATATTGGCTTTCAGGGAGAAAAAAATCAGGGAGAAGAAATCATCGCGTTTTACGATACGGAGCCGCCGCCAAGCCCTAATCTCTCTCGGGAGGGCTGATCTGGAGTCCGTTTGGGGCTCCGGAGAGGGGGATTCGTCGCCGTCATCATCATCAACCATCCTCCATCACAAATTTTATGATGCTCACTGCCTTGTGTGAGTAATTCCATCATAGGCTTGCTGGACGGTGATGGGTTGGATGAGATTTATCATGTAATTGAGTTAGCTTTGTTAGGGTTTGATCCCTAGTATCCACTATGTTCTGAGATTGATGTTGCTATGACTTTGCTATGCTTAATGCTTGTCACTAGGGCCCGAGTGCCATGATTTCAGATCTGAACCTATTATGTTTTCATGAATATATGTGCGTTCTTGATCCTATCTTGCAAGTCTATAGTCACCTACTATGTGTTATGATCCGGCAACCCCGAAGTGACAATAATCGGGACCACTCCCGGTGATGACCATAGTTTGAGCAGTTCATGTATTCACTATGTGGTAATGCTTTGTTCCGGTTCTCTATTAAAACGAGGCCTTAATATCTCTTAGTTTCCAACAGGACCCCACTGCCACGGGAGGGTAGGACAAAAGATGTCATGCAAGTTCTTTTCCATAAGCACGTATGACTATATTCGGAATACATGCCTACATTACATTGATGAATTGGAGCTAGTTCTGTGTCACCCTATGTTATGACTGTTACATGACGAACCGCATCCGGCATAATTATCCATCACTAATCCAGTGCCTACGAGTTTTCCATATACTGGTTCTCGCTTATTTACTTTTCCATTGCTACTGTTACAATCACTACAAAAATACCAAAAACATTACTTTTGCTGTCTTTAATTTTGTTACCGTTACCACCACTATCATATTACTTTGCTACTAAACACTTTGCTGCAGATACTAAGTTTCCAGGTGTGGTTTAATTGACAACTCAGCTGCTAATACTTGAGAATATTCTTTGGCTCCCCTTGTGTCGAATCAATAAATTTGGGTTGAATACTCTACCCTCGAAAACTGTTGCGATCCCCTATACTTGTGGGTTTTCAAGACCTTTTTCTAGCGCCGTTGCTGGGGTGCATAGCTCTATTCTTTGAGTCACTTGGGATTTATATCTGCTGGACACTATGAAGAACTTGAAGGACGATCGAACTACTATTTTGCCCTCAACTATGAGGGGAGGTAAGGAACTGCCATCTAGCCTTGCACTAGATTCTCCTTCTGTTATAAGTAAGCTAGCGACACCTAAACCTGCTACTGCTATGAACTCTGATATGTCGCATTGTCGGTGTACTAGAGTAGGGGTACCCTAGTATCCCGAACTCGTGCACGGGCAGTTGCAGCGCCCCGCGGCAAGGCTTGCCGGGTGACCGCCAAGACCCTCCGCGGTTCCCTTGAAGACCATTCAGGAACAAAGTACTCAAACCAAGGCCCCGACAAGAGGAGCTTGCCGGGAAGGCCAACCCAGGCCCCGACAAGAGGATCTTGCCGGGAAGAGACAAGACCCCGGCAAGAGGAGCTTGCTGGGAAGGCCACTCAAGGCATACCAAGAAAGCTTGCCGCGACGCGCCCTGCGTCCCGGCAAGGTCCGGTGAGCGACAAGCTCCCAAACACGACAAGACGACGACCGCGGCAAGGAGCTTGCCGCGGGAAACCCCCACTTCGTGCCCGCGCTCCAGCACACCTGCTAACGTGTCGCTCTAGGACTCTCCCAAGCACACGTGGCAGGAGGCTGTGCAGCTAGGGGTGCGCGGTGGCAAGCGGAGATGAAGAGAAGGCCATCGTGGCAAACGGTGGCGCTCCTAATGGTCACTTTTTGCACTGTTTAGGCGACTCAGACAGGCATTCAATGACCTTGTCCCCTGCCGTCAGAGTTAGGTAGGGTGCACTGTATCCACAGTAGCGGTAGCTGCACCTACCGCATCCTTTTCCATTTTTACCCTTCTTGTCTACGTTGCCCCCTGTCGGTGACCCCTTGAAAGTATAAAAGGAGGCCCAAGCGCAAGGTAGAGGGGGTTCGGCCGGTTCGGCTCATTCGAAACACCAGAAACACTCTCATGCTCAGTCTGGCAGCGTCCATCGCTCCTGAGAAAGAATTCAATACACACAAACAAGCAGCAGTAGGGTTTTACGCATCCGTGCGGCTCGAAGCTGGGTAAAAAACCGCTCATGTGTACTGCCTCGATCCGCTCTTTGTGCGGCCTCCGCCTCCCTCCGAACCTAAAGGGGCCCTGTCCCCATAGGTGTTGGTGGAATCAGCCTCCCCGACATGCATGTTATTGATGATGCCACTTCTGCTATGCATGATACTTATGATGAAACTACTTCTATGCTTGATACTACTATGCCCCTTGGTGAATTTCTTGATGAGCAAATTGCTAGGTCTAGAGAAAGAGAAATTATTGAACCCGAATACGATGATGATAGTGATGATGATAATATGCCTGCTATTCCCGAGGGTTATCTTTTTGATGCGGAATCTTTTGCAGCTATTTTTGCTTGCCAGGATAGATATGAACTTAAGAGGTTGCTAGTTAAATGGAGTAAAGTATCTCTTAGAGATAGAATGAGACCCGACCCTGCTTTTGCTACTTCAACTATATGTGTTCCCGATAAGGATTATTATGATTTTTCTGTTGATCCAGATATAATTACTTTGGTTGAATCTGATCCTTTCTATGGTTATGAATCTGAAACTGTTGTGGCACATCTTACTAAGTTAAATGATATAGCTGCCCTGTTTACTAATAATGAGAGATCGCGCTACCTTTATTTACTCAAAATATTTCCTTTATCATTAAAGGGTGATGCTAAGATATGGTTTAATTCTCTTGATCCTGGTTGTGTGTGTAGTTCCCATGATATGATTTATTACTTTTCTGCTAAATATTTCCCTACTCATAAGAAACAAGCTGCTTTGAGGGAAATATACAACTTCGTGCAAATTGAAGAAGAGAGTCTCCCACAAGCTTGGGGGAGACTTCTCAAGTTACTTAATGCTTTGCCTGATCATCCTCTTAAGAAACCTGAAATACTTGATATCTTTTATAATGGACTAACTGATGCTTCCAGAGATTACCTGGATAATTGTGCTGGTTCTCTTTTCAGCAAAAGAACACCGGATGAAGCTGAAATTCTATTGAATAATATGTTGACAAATGAAAATAATTGGGCACCTCCTGAGACACCTCCTGAGCCAGCTCCAGAGCCAATTACTGAGCCTATTCCTAAACCAACTCCGAAGAAGAGAGGTGTTCTATTTCTCAGTCCCGAAGATATGCAAGAGGCAAAGAAATATATGAAAGAAAAAGGTATTAAAGCTGAAGATGTTAAGAATTTACCTCCTATTAAAGAAATACATGGCCTTAATTTACCGCCTGTTGAAGAGGTATATGATCTCAACTACTTATTTACTGAAGAACCTCCCGACATCCCGACACAGGTAGTAAAGGTAAATTCTCTCTATAGATATGATAAAGCTGAAGTCCCTCCTACTAAAATTGCTAGTCAGTGCTTGGATGAGTTTGATGACTTTATGTTTAAGAAAGATGACTTTAATGCTTATTTTGGTAGACAATTAAAACAGAATACCTTTATGATTAAATGCTTGGGTGATTATATGGCTAATATTAGAGGTGAACTTAAACTTGTTAGCAAACATGCTTCTATGGTTACCATTCAAGTAGAACAAGTACTTAAAGCTCAGAAAGAAGTGCTTGATGAAATGAATAGTAAGAAAAACGATTATGCTGTTAGAGTGGCTACTAGAACTAGTAGAATGACTCGGGAATCTTTGTATCCTGAAGGCCACCCTAAGAGAATCGAGCAAGATTCTCAGAGAAATAATATTGATGTACCTAGTTCTTCTAAAAGGAAGAAAAATAAAAATGATAGGACTTTGCAAAATTCTAGTGAACCTATTGCTGAAACACCTGAGAATCCGAATGATATCTCTATTTCTGATGCTGAAACACAATCTGGTGATGAACATGAACCTAGTGAAAATGTTAATGATGATGTTCATGTTGATGCTCAACCTAGTAATGATAATGATGTAGAGATTGAACCTGCAGTTGATCTTGATAACCCACAATCAAAGAATCAACGATGTAATAAAAGAGACTTCGTTGCTAGGAAACATAGTAAAGAAAGGGAACCCTGGGTTCAGGAACCCATGTCTATTCCTCCGAAACCATCCAAGAAAAAGGATGATGAGGATTTTGAGCGCTTTGCTAAAATGATTAGACCCATCTTTTTGCGTATGCGATTAACTGATGTGCTAAAAAAATCCTTATGCTAAGTATATGAAGGATATCATTACTAATAAAAGAAAGATACCTGAAGCTGAAATTTCCACCATGCTTGCTAATTATACTTTTAAGGGTGGAATACCAAAGAAACTTGGAGATCCCGGAGTACCTACTATACCATGCTCCATTAAGAGAAATTATGTTAAAACTGTGTTATGTGATCTTGGAGCCGGTGTCAGTGTTATGCCTCTCTCTTTATATCATAGACTTGACTTGAATAAGTTGACACCTACTGAAATATCTTTACAAATGGCTGATAAATCAACTGCTATACCTGTCGGTATTTGTGAGGATGTGTCTGTTGTGGTTGCAAACGTTACTATTTTAACGGACTTCGTTATTCTTGATATTCCCGAGGATGATAGTATGTATATTATTCTTGGAAGACCTTTCCTTAATACTGCAGGGGCTGTTATTGATTGCAACAAAGGCAATGCCACTTTTCATGTTAATGGCAATGAGCACACGGTACACTTTCCGAGGAAACAACCTCAAGTTTATAGTATCAACTCTATTGGAAAAATTCCATCGATTATATTTGGAGGTTTTGAATTTCCTCTCCCTACTGTCAAGAAAAACTATGATATTCTTATTGTTTGGGATTTTCATATCCCCGTTGAGGTAACTTAGTGTCATTCGAAATTTCTCCAGTTCCGTGATTATTAAGAATGAGTTTGTTAACAAGACTTGATCAACCTTGTTAGTGGGTTCATTCTGATGATCACGAGATGGATGAAACTAGAAGCACAACCTTCTGTACCCTCTTTACATTTTCTGTTATTTAGTACTCCCTCCGTTCTGATTTACTCGTCGTGGTTTTAGTTCAAATTTGAACTAAAATCACGACAAGTAAATCGGAACAGAGGGAGTAGAAATAAAGTAAAATAGTATTTTTCTGTCTGTTTCCTGTGTTATCCGTGCAATATAAAAATACCCCGAAAATAAAAGTCCTCAGAATGCCATGCCAATTTAATATGATTTTTTCCAGAATATTTGAGGATTTACTGTGCAAAAATCACCGTGGGCGGAGCTTCCACCTGGTCACGAGGGTGGAGGGCATGCCCTACCCCCTGGGCGCGCCCCCTGCCTCGTGGGCCCATGGTGGCCCTCCTCAACTTATCCCTACACCCATCTTCTTCCTCTGCCTCAAACAAACACAAAAAACCAACTCAAGCACGAGTTCCAGCCCCCGTTGCTGTGATTTTCGATCTCCTTGCTCAAAGCACCTCTCGCAAAACTGCTTGGGGAGATTGTTCCTTGGTATGTGACTCCTCCATTGGTCCAATTAGTTTTTGTTCTAGTGCTTTATTCATTGCAAATTTGTGCTGCATAGGTGACCATGTTCTTGAGCTTGCATGTCAAATTTTTATGGTTCCAAGTAGTTCCAATGCTTTATATAGGCTGTAGGCACTTGTGGGAGTTGTTACTATCAATTTTATTGAAGTTGGTTCACTTTTATTTGAAGTTACTAAAAATTTCAGATTGTTTTAGAAAATAATGAAGAGACTTTTGAGGGGCTCGTCGAGCCAAAGCTCGAAGGAAAATTAAAAGGAAGAAGAGCAGAAGCCCAAATTTAATTTGCCTCGCACCGCAGAGGTCCGGCCGTGTGAATGGCCTTCCAATGACCTTTTGAGGAGAGCCGGGATTTATGAGGATTTCTATTTATTGATTGAGAACGCCGGCCTCACCGACTTCCTCTGCGACCAACGTCATCAGTATCTCTTACTCACAAATACTTTTGTGCAAAACTTCTACTTTTTCCCTAAGAAATCACCTCCAACAGTAGAATTTCATTTATATGACGTTGTTAAAGAGATGACATTAGCTGAATTCTGCGAGGTTTGCAGAATACCCTTCGAGGGCACCTTAGATAAACCCCACAGTAACGAAGTAGAAGATTTTATTAACACTATCATTGTGGGAGAAACCAGGAAGGTTTCCGATGCAAGGATCACTAGCATACATTTTCCTGTTTTACGCTACTTTGCCTTATTTGCTAGTCGTTGCTTGATTGGATGCGGAAACTGTGGGAACCTTAGTATTCCTAATATTATTATTTTGCTCCATAGTTTATACCGCAATAACTCTGTTATTATGGGTGGAATTGTTGCTAGATGGTTAAGTCTGAACCGTACTAAGGGCCCCATCTTTGGAGGAATTTATGCTTCACGCCTAGCTGAACATTTTGAAATACCTATTAGGCATGAGGAGAAAGAAGAAACAACACTGCCTCGTGCTTATTTAGATTATAAGAGTATGATAGCGCATGAATTTCTTGTTAAGAGTCGCGAAGGGGAGCTCAAATACAAATTATCTTTGATAAACATCACCTTGAGACTATTACTTTGTCTGCTCCTTCTTTGTTTAACTTATCTGCAGGTCCTCACATTGTTCCGTGGTCGGCTGTTCAAGCCTATCGGAATCTTGCACCAGCCCCAAAACCTGAGCCACAAGATGAGCCTCCACGACTGTCTGTTTATTCTTGGGATCCAGAGGAGGTTGCCAGCCAGTGGCAGCCGGAGCCTTCTTCGTCACAGTATGACCCCATCTTCACCTACGAGTATCCGCCAGGCTATCCCTGGCAATAGACCAACTTAGGCCAAAAGCCTAAGCTTGGGGGAGTACGTATTTCCCACCGACATTACATTTATGTTCACACGCACTCATTGCTAGATGTCGGTGCTCATACTCTTTCACTGTAATATCCATGCTAGTTTATTTCCTTTTTCCTGCTTTCTTCTTGTGTGTTTGATAAACCTTAAGAAAAAACAAAAAAAATTAGTAGTAGTTTATTTCTTTGCTGTAGTAATTAAAAGGAAAACCCAAAAATATTTCCCGTTCTTCTTTTGCTTGTTGGGAGCTTTCCCGTGTAAATAGTCTTTATTTATTTTCCTTTCTTTGGGGGTCGAGAAGACTATATTGAAAATGCTTAGTGGCTCTTATATGCATGATTGTTTATTTAACTTAGAGCCCATATTACTTGTCTTGTCTCTTGAGTTGAATGCTTGCAGATTCCAGCTTAGTCCAATGCACGTGCACTCTTATTACTATACACATCATTCGGTCGTGCAAGTGAAAGGCAATAATGATGATATATGATGGACTTATTTGGATGAGAAAAGCTAGTATGAACTCAACCTCTCTTGTTTTTGTAAATATGATGATTCATCGTTCCTGAGTCAGCTATTATGAAGAGAACATATTTGCAATGACATTTAGATATTATAGTTGCTTGTACCATGCTTGATTAGCTATGAGTTATAATGGTTTACCTTGCGTGCCAACATGCTATTAGAATGATTATGATGTGGTATGATGGGATGGTATCCTCCTTTAAATGAATTGAGTGACTAGACTTGGCACATGTTCACGCATGTAGTTGAATCTAATCAACATGGCCTTCATGATATTTATGTTCATGGTAGATTATATCCTACTCATGCTTGTATTTGGTGTAAATTAATTTTAATGCATGTTTACGACTGTTGTCGCTCTCTCAGTTGGTCGCTTCCCAGTCTTTTGCTAGCCTTCACTTGTACTAAGCGGGAATACTGCTTGTGCATCCAAACTCCTTAAACCCCAAAGTTGTTCCATATGAGTCCACTATACCTTCCTATATGCGGTATCTACCTGCCCTTCCAAGTAAATTTGTATGTGCCAAACTCCAAACCTTCAAATGAAATTCTGTTTTGTATGCTCGAGCAGCTCATGTTTCAACTAGGGCTGCCCTTATCTTCCATGTTAGGCGGTTATTCTCAAGAGGAGTGGACTCCGCTCCTCATTCACGAGAAAAATGGCTGGTCGCCGGGATGCCCAGTCCCATGCTTTATGCAAACTAAATCAAAATAATCGCAAACAAAACTCCCCCTGGGACTCGTTGAATGTTGGAGACACTCGTTGTTTCGAGCAAGCCATGGATTGATGCTTGTGGAGGAGGGGGAGTGTAAACTTTACCATTCTATTTGGGAACTGCCTATAATTTGTTTAGCATGGAAGATATCATCATCTCATAGTTGTTGCGTTGACAGCAAAAGTATGCCACTCAAAATGTTATTCAATCTCTCTTTTAAAACCGAGCTCTGGCACCTCTGCAAATCCCTGCTTCCTTCTGCGAAGGGCCTATCTATTTACTTTTATGTTGAGTCATCACCCTTCTTATTAAAAAGCACCCGCTGGAGAGCACACTGTCGTTTGCATTCATTATTTTTGGTTTATATTGGGTATGACTTGACTGGATCCCTTTTACCATGAATTACAATGTTTAGCCAGTCCTTGATCTTTAAAGGTGCTCTGCATTTATGTTTTGCGGTCTCAGAAAGGGCTAGTGAGATACCATTTTGTTATATCATGTTATGATTATTTTGAGAAAGTGTTGTCATCAAAGTTTTATTATTATGGCTTGCTAGCTGATTATGCTATTGATATGAGTAATTATGAGACCTGCATGTTATTGTGAGTATGGTTAGTTCATAATAATTGCTGAAACTTGAATGCTGGCTTTTCATGTTTACAACAACAAGAGCAAACAGAGTTTGTAGAAGTTTTTCTTTTTCTCTTTCAGTTTGTCAACTGAATTGCTTGAGGACAAGCAAGGGTTTAAGCTTGGGGGAGTTGATACATCTCCGTCGTATCTACTTTTCCAAACACTTTTGCCCTTGTTTTGGACTCTAACTTGTATGATTTGAATGGAACTAACCCGGACTGACACTGTTTTCAGCAGAATTGCCATGGTGTTGTTTTATGTGCAGAAAATAAAAATTCTCGGAATGACCTGAAACTCCACGGAACACCTTAGAAAAAAACAATAAAAAAGCCTTCCCAAAGATGAAGACCGGGGGGCCCACACCCTGTCCACGAGGGTGGGGGCGCCCCCCTGGGCACGCCCCCTACCTCGTGGGCCCCTGGTGGCCCTCTGGTGCCAACTCCAACTCCATATATTGGCTTTCGGGGAGAAAAAAATCAGGGAGAAGAAATCATCGCGTTTTATGATACGGAGCCGCCGCCAAGCCCTAATCTCTCTCGGGAGGGCTAATCGGGAGTCCGTTCGGGGCTCCGGAGAGGGGGATTCGTCGCCGTCGTCATCATCAACCATCCTCCATCACCAATTTCATGATACTCACCGCCGTGCGTGAGTAATTCCATCGTAGGCTTGTTGGACGATGATGGGTTGGATGAGATTTATCACGTAATCGACTTAGCTTTGTTAGGGTTTGATCCCTAGTATCCACTATGTTCTGAGATTGATGTTGCTATGACTTTGCTATGCTTAATGCTTGTCACTAGGGCCCGAGTGCCATGATTTCAGATCTGAACCTAATATGTTTTCATGAATATATGTGCGTTCTTGATCCTATCTTGCAAGTCTATAGTCACCTACTATGTGTTATGATCCGGCAACCCCGAAGTGACAATAATCGGGACCACTCCCGGTGATGACCATAGTTTGAGGAGTTCATGTATTCACTATGTGCTAATGCTATGTTCCGGCTCTCTATTAAAAGGAGGCCTTAATATCACTTAGTTTCCAATAGGACCCCGCTGCCACGGGAGGGTAGGACAAAAGATGTCATGCAAGTTCTTTTCCATAAGCACGTATGACTATATTCGGAATACATGCCTACATTACATTGATGAATTGGAGCTAGTTCTGTGTCACCCTATGTTATGACTGTTACATGACGAACCGCATCCGGCATAATTATCCATCACTAATCTGGTACCTACGAGTTTTCCATATACTGGTTCTCGCTTATTTACTTTTCTATTGCTACTGTTACAATCACTACAAAAATACCAAAAACATTACTTTTGCTGTCTTTACTTTTGTTACCGTTACCACCACTATCATATTATTTTGCTATTAAACACTTTGCTGCAGATACTAAGTTTCCAGGTGTGGTTGAATTGACAACTCAGCTGCTAATACTTGAGAATATTCTTTGGCTCCCCTTGTGTCGAATCAATAAATTTGGGTTGAATACTCTACCCTCGAAAATTTGGGTTGAATACTCTATACATGTTCTAGTGACATGTATCTTGATTGTAAAAACAATGCTTTTGATAATAAAGGCTATATTTATGCTTTTGCCCGTAAAGTATTGTAGTGCCTCCTGTGCGGCCGCTTATGTATATATTTATATAACCTGAAAGTTTGCAGTCGTCGGCTTCAGCCCCCTCGCACATAATGCGCGGGTGTTTGGCAAAGCGCGTAATCACACTTGATCCAACGTCTTGGTCCGTTAAGGAGGTGGTAGCGCGGCGAACAAGGCAATAAGACTATATAGCTTTAACACTTTCACTTAGCCATAGGAGTTTGACAGTGGGGCTACTATATAGCCTCGTGTATGTCCGTGTTCATCCGACTACGGCGCGTTTACATACATGACCAGGAAACCGGTCCTTCATTAATGCGGAGGAATAGCAAAGATTCCGCTGAGTCATCGAGTGGTTGACCAGTCTCTCGGTTTATCATGATAGTCAGTTTTCAGCTTTCTCTACTGAGGTGCTCATCCGGATGAACCATGACACAATTGCAGTAGTTCTCCCGGTGCCACCTTAGCCGATATAGCGGAACGTAAGGTAGCAAAACACAGGAGCCGGGCAAACCCAACTATTAGCCAAAGACATGATTCGGAGCTGATGCATATAAGGCCAAGCTCGCGACACCGAACACTCCCGAAGGTATTCAGACTTTACAACATATACTGGCTGAGTACCGCCCTCGATAATGAGCCCTGAATTTCCAGGTACGTGCATTAATCAGGCGCGATGAAAGGGCGGCTGTGGTGAGAGCATAGATCCCAAAAACACATTGGTTGCTGCCCTTGTAACGTCTGTTTTAGATCGGCAAATCATAGGCTTGCCAATAACGCCGGTACCTCTCTTGGTCATTTTAAGTACCAGGAGGGTGTGGGCCAACAAAAGACATTAAAAAAGGTTTACACAGGGTCTTAATCTAAAAAGAAACCTTGGAACGGGGCCCTGCTGTATGTCTGCGCCTTTGTCTCTGTTGTGCCGTATCCTGGAAGGGTATAGCACGATGGTCATCTGTAAAATAATGAACCGTGAAAATTTGATATCTTGAGTGTAAATACGGTCGGGCCGAACTATGGGCCTTCGGCGTGCGGGCAGCCCCTAGCACCACATATGGGGGCATAGCCATTAATCAAGCTCAGATTTACCTGGGCTGTTACAACTAGTGGTCCACCGGACACGTCTAGCCATGTCCGTGGTCTCGAAGACCGATTAGTTACTCGGGTTGGGGAGGCCGTTCAGTGGTTCGGCTGCTAGAGCCGCCATGTAGTCTTCCACGCGAAGAGAACGCTCTGTGTTTCCGCTGATAGTGATGACACTGCATGGACCGGGCATCTTAAGTTTGAGATAAGCGTAATGCGGTACTGCGTTGAAACGAGCAAAGGCCGTTCTTCCGAGTAGTGCGTGATAGCCGCTCCGTAACGGAGCGATGTCGAAGATCAGTTCTTCACTTTGAAAGTTGTTGGGAGAACTGAATACAACCTCCAACGTCAAAGAGCCCGTGCAGCGAGCCTCCACGCATGGTATTACTCCTTTAAAGGTAGTACTACTTTGGTTGACTCTTGATGGGTATATCCCCATCTTGCGGACGGGTGTGCTGATATATCAGACTGAGACTGCTGTCGCCGTCCATGAGGACTCAGGTGAGATGGTATCTGTCAATTATTGGGTCGAGCATCAATGCGGCCGAACCTCCATGCCGGACACTAGTAGGATGATCCCTGCGATCGAAAGTGATTGGGCAGGCCGACCATGGATTGAATTTGGGGGCGAATGGTTATACAACGTATACGTCCTGGAGTGCGCATTTGCGCTTCCCCTTTGGTATGTGGGTGGCATAAATCATGTTCACTGTTTTGACCTCTGGTGGAAATTTTTTCTGTCCCCCAGTGTTTGGTTGGCGAGGTTCGTCCTCGTCTTCACTTGGCGGCTCTTTCCCCTTGTGTTCGGCGTTTAGCTTGCCGGCCTGCTTGAAGACCCAGCATTCTCTGTTGGTGTGATTCGCAGGTTTCTCGGGGGTGCCATGAATCTGACAGGATCTGTCTATAATTTTATTGAGGCTGGACGGTCCATCTCTGCTGCCTTTAAATGGATTTTTCCGTTGACCAGGTCTAGAGCCCCTGAATCCGGCATTTACCGCTGTGTTATCTGGGTTGTCTTCATTATTGCGATGCTTGTTTTTATTGTGTCGCGGTTCTCCATTGCCATCCCTGATTTCGGATGTGCCTGGGTCGCTGGTGCCGCTGCAGGCCGACCAACTGTCCTTTCCAGTGCAAAAGCGGGTCATAAGAGTTGTTAGGGCTGCCATTGTCCTCGGTTTTTCCTGGCCGAGGTGTCTGGCAAGCCATTCGTCGCGGACACTGTGTTTGACAGCTGCTAGGGCTTCAGCATCCGGACAGTCGACGATTTGGTTCTTATTGGTGAGAAATCTGTTCCAAAGCTTACGGCTGACTCTTCGGGTTGTTGGATTATGTGACTTAAATTGTCTGCATCCGGAGGTCGGACATATGTTCCTTGAAAATTAGCCCTGAAAGCATCCCCGAGTTCCTCCCAACTTCCAATTGAATTTTCGGGGAGGCTCTTCAACCAGTGCCGAGCTGGTCCTTTCAACTTGAGGGGCAGGTATTTGATGGCGTGGAGATCATCTCCGCGAGCCATATGGATGTGAAGAATAAATTCCTCAATGCAGACTGCAGGGTCTGTCGTTCCATCATATGCATCGATGTTTACGGGTTTAAACCCCTCTGGAAATTCATGATCCAGCACCTCATCGGTGAAGCTCAGGGGGTGTGCGGCGCCCCTGTACTTGGATGTGTCGAGGCATGGGTCCGATGGTTGTAGTGTTCGGTGTTAATTTTGAGGTGTTAGTTGATTAGTATAAACGGTTTGGTGGCTGTGATCTTGCATAGGAACACGTTTACTAGATACATAGATGGACCTGGCCATACCAGCTCTTTTGCCCAGGTGCTCAAGTAGATCGTGTGCATACTTGTGTGTGGCATCATTAGCTACTCTGTCTCGGCCATGGGGTGGTCGGTCCGGCAGATTGGTCGTGTTGTTTTTCGGTGGAATGGGCGCTATAGCCTCGTCGTCGAATTCGGGAAGCATCTTGTGTTTTGGGTAGCTCTTTGTGTGGCGATCACCGCCGTATGTTTCATCAGTGTCGAGCACCTTGTTCCATCTGTGGTTGAGCGTATCCTCCGCGGCTTTAAGCCATTGCTTCTGCTTCTTCAAGCTCCTCGCGGTGGCAATAAGCCTTTTGTAGAGATGCCCTTGTTCCAAGTGCTTTTTCAGGATGATGCGTGCATCGTCGTCCGGACTATTCTCCTCTCCGGAGACAAGTTTATAAGTTTTGTCTTCAGCATCACTGTGACCGGACAGCGGCCCTGGACTGTGTTCGCCGTCCCCTAGCTCATCCTGTTCCATCACTGGGTCAATCGGGTCGTCGTTATCTTTAGCGTCGTCCGGGGTATTATTCTTTCTTGCGTCGTTATCACTGTTTTTGCTATGGCGGGCTTTAGAGCGGCGCCGCTAACATCGGCACTTGGTTTGCTTCCCAAGGGGATTATCCTCGCCATTGCTTTCTCTGGGTGTGTCCACCATATATATATCATATGATGAGGTGGCTTTCCAGCGCCCTGGGGGTGGTGGTTCCTGTTCTTCTCCGGCATCGTCGTCCATACCGTCGATGTCTTCAGAGTCGAAATCAAGCATGTCGGTTAAGTCATCGACAGTGGCTATTAAGTGGGTGGTGGGTGGGTAACGAATTCCTCTATCGTCTGCTTCCCACTCGAGCCGGACATAGTTCGGCCAAGAGTCTCCTGACAGGGAGAGGGATTTTAACGAGTTTAGTACGTTGCCCAAGGGCGAGTGCTGAAAGATATTCGCGGAGCTAAACTCCATGATCGGTGCCTAGTCAGATCCCATGGCCACGGATGCGTGCGGTTCGGAGCCTATGGCCGGAGACGAGTCCGAGGGTCCAATGACACAGACCTCCTTGGAAGTGAAATCTATGTTCGGCTCTACGCCACAGAGTGTGTAGCCTCCATGGTGGGGTCCATCCTCCCGTCCTTGGATGGCATGATCTACTCCGGATTTAAAGCCGGGGCAGCTACAGGTGTGATCTCCTGTTCACCGTCCGATGTCAGATCTAGGTCATGCTCATCACGACTATAGGGTGTACCTATCATGGGCTCGAATCCGTGGAAGATCAAGTCTCCATGGATGTCGGTAGTGTAATTAAAGCTTCCAAACTTGACCTGATGTCCAGGGGCGTAGCTATCGATCTGCTCTAGATGGCCAAGCGGGTTGGCCCGTAGTGCGAAGCCACCGAATACGAAGATCTGTCCGGGGAGGAAAACCTTGCCCCGGACCGCATCATTGTAGATGATTGAAGGATCCATCAAGCCTTACCATGACGACACAGTGGACCACTCAATGAAAGCACCAATGTCGGTGTCAAAACCGGTGGATCTCGGGTAGGGGGTCCCGAACTGTGCGTCTAAGGCTAATGGTAATAGGAGGCGGAGGACACGATGTTTACCCAGGTTTGGGGCCTCTCTATGGAGGTAATACCCTACTTCTTGCTTGATTGATCTTGATGATATGAGTATTACAAGAGTTGATCTACCACGAGATCATAGAGGCTAAACCCTAGAAGCTAGCCTATGATTCTGATTGTTGTTGTCCTACGGACTAAACCCTCCGGTTTATATAGACACCGGAGGGGGGGCTAGGGTTGCACAGAGTTGGTTACAGAGAAGGAAATCTACATATCTAAATTGCCAAGGTTGCCTTCCACGCAAAGGAGAGTCCCACCCGGACACGGGGCGAAGTCTTCAATCTTGTATCTTCATAGTCCAACAGTCTGGCATAAGCATATAGTCCGGCTATCCGAGGACCGCCTAATCCAGGACTCCCTCACGCACTCCTCAGGTGACTTGCTGGTGGTGCACTGGTGTCATCCGACCATGTTGGAGACCATGGTGCAGCCCCACATCATCGTTGTCTCCAACTCCCACGAACCCCGTGTTCTGCAGCCGCTGGAGAGGCTAGTTCCGGCCACGTCTGAACACCCCTGCCCAAACCATGGTACGGGCAGGTGCGCCTCGACCCCCTCTCTCTTCCTATCCCTCTGGTTCTGGCCACCGGGCACTCCTCGCCGGAGAACACGACGGAGAAGCGCCACCCTCCTCCGTTTCTCTCTCTCCCTTCGACCTGATGTGTGGGGCCCGTGGTCAGCCTCACAGCTCACACCCGAAGTGGTATGAGTGGTGGCGTATTCCAGGAATACACCATCGACGTCACCGCCTGGTTTTCTTTTTATTCAAACTAATTCAAATTTTGACTAGAAACTTTGATCTGTTGTAACTTTTTAACCATTAGTCCAAATGAGTTGATTCTTTTTGCATTCTGTTCTTATTGAAAAGATCTAGCAGCACATCAAAGATGAGAAATTTCTCTGCTATCTAGATTTTCTAGTAATTTTTAGAAGTGTTCCTGGTATTTTATTTTTGTGATTTTAATTGTTTTCAGAAGGAGAAGGTTGTCTTGAAGAGACCCAGGAGGAGTGTGAAGCTCCTCTGAACTAAGGCAAGCCTCGCCAACACTTTCATGGTGTCATTGCAATATTCATGGTATTCCAACTTGAAGATGAGTTATTTCTTGCATATACTTATTTAATGAATAATGCTTGTGTTAGTTATTTTGTCATGGGTAAGATGTTTAGTTTACAGAAGTGAGTACCTAGACTAGTGTGAGCAAGCATGAGTAGTTTGACTATGTGGTTTTTGCTATGACTATGATATGACTAGCATCGATATTATTTTCTTATGGGAATGTTTGTTTTCATTTGGTAAATGATAAAACTAAAAAAATGATGAGTGCTAATAACCAGTGAGAAAGAATCATTAAAGTTTAGTGATGATTTGTGCAAGTAGAATTTTTGATGATGTTGATCTATTTATTCTAAGTGATATGTGATGCATGTTGTATAGTTGCATGATCATGGCATATGGTGACTCAAGAATTTTTATTTCAAGTTAAACCTGATGTTAATTGAACTTGAACATAAAGTTGATCGGATCATGGTGCCACTGAATCGAGTTTTTCCTAGTGCAACCACATTTTCCTTTATGGGAAGGCCTTTAATCAGTCCGTTGTCATGCCTCTGGTCGGTGCCTCCAACGAGGGAAGGTTATGGGCGTGCGATACCCTGGCCTGGTAAGCAGACATAACCTTGTGTGCCTGTTGTTGATGTTGTTATGGTACCTTGTCCTCGTTTGGGACCGTTTGAGTTTTGCCATGACAATGTCCGTTGATGCCTTTGCTAGGCACGGGGCCACCCATGACTTAGCCTAGTGGGGAGTTAGTCGAAGTGGCCGAGAGAGTGTCATGGCAATGGGGGAGTTCCGTCTGAATGCCGTTGGTCCACCCAAATGGGAGTGCGAGGCCATGGGTTCCGTGGTGTGGGTACAGTGTGCTACCTCTACAGAGTGTATTTAATCCATCAATAGCCGCGTCCTCGGTTATGGACACAACTCGTGAGTAAGTCACACCATGGATCAATGTTAATAAATGATCTTGCACACTAAGTCATTTGTTTGGCACTGGTTATGTGATGATGAGATCAGTGAGACTGATGTTGTGGAAACCAAAGTGTTGGTTTTTGATTGTGATCTGGTAGTGATCACCATTTGGTTATGAGGTAACCCTTTGGTAAGAGAGTCTGAGGGAATCGGTGCACAAGTTTGGTTGTATGGCATGAGTAGTTTTCACCTGCATTTAACTTGATTAAATGTCATGATATTGTTTGCCATTATGTTGATGATTGTTGTGATCTTGCAAGTACATTCAATGTACTGACATGGCGTGTTATGCCAGCTTTCAGGAAAGTCTAACCGGATCGGAGTGCTGACGTGTCTAGATCGTGTGCACATCAGTGTCACTGTGCTATGGAGTCCCGCTTCGTCGTTGTCCCGCTCTCGCGTAATTGTTGTGATCGAGGCCCCTTTATGTTCACTAAATAATGTACATATTGTTCAGGCGCATCGTGTGTGCCGCTTGGCCTTGCTACTTGATGTAATATCGCACTATGTTTCCGCTAGCATCAATAAAGTGGTTGTTTTCTGTACCAAGATGTTGTGTGTTGCCAGAAGACTTGATCTTTGGGCTGGCAATGCAAGGTAAACCGGTTGCTCTGAGCTGGGGTGCCACAACCCCCACCATCTTAGGGTTTGGCATACCACAAAACAGAGGAAACAGACTTCTCTTTGAACACTTACGGTCAAAATGGGTTCATGTTCATTGGGAGGGGTCTGGCATACCGCACAACGGACAAAACAAACTTCTCTCCAGCTTCCTATGGTCGAAACAGGGTCCTGTTCATCGGGAGGGCTGTGGTGTACGGCAAAACAGAAAGAAACAGACTTCCCTCCAACCACCTACGGTCAAAACGAGGGTCCTGTTCTTCAGAAGGGGTGTGGCGTACCGCAAAACGGGACTCCACGGGCTAATGTTCATCACCGTCTACTTCCTCCCCCTCCATGAGGTACTATTCATCTGCAATTGCCTATGGCCTCCATGGGCTACTGTTCATCCACCCCAACCGGTTGGGGTGTGGCGTACTGCGGCACGGCCTCCTCGATCGTTCATGGTCATGCTCATCTGATAACCCACAAGTATAGAGGATCGCAAAAGTTTTTTAGGGTAGAGTATTCAACCCCAATTTACTGATTCGACGCAAGGGGAGCCAAAGAATATTCATGAGTATTAGCAGTTGAGTTGTCAATTCAACCACACCTGAAAGACTTAATATCTACACCAAAGTATTTAGTAGCAAAGTAGTATGATAGTAACGGTAACGGTGGCAATAGCAACATTAGCAGTTGTGTAGTGATTGTAATAGCAGTAGCAACGAAAGTAACTCAGCAAAGATCAATATGTGAAAAGCTCGTAGGCAATGGATCAATGATGGATAATTATGTCGGATGGCATTCATCATGTAATAGTTATAACCTAGGGCGACACGGAACTAGCTCCAATTCATAAATGTAATGTAGGCATATATTTCATATGTAGTCATACATGCTTATGGAAGAACTTGCATGACATCTTTTCTCCTACCCTCCCATGACAGCGGAGTCCATAAGAAAACTAAGGTATATTAAGGCCTCCTTTTAATAGAGAACCGGAACAAAGCATTAGCACTTAGTGAATATATGAACTCCTCAAACTACGATAATCATCGGAAAAAATCCCAATTATTGTCACCTTGGGGTATGCGGATCATAACTCGTAATGGGCGTCTACAACTTGCAAGATTGGATCAAGAACACACATATATTCATGAAAACATAATAGGTTAATATATGAAATCATGGCACTCAGGCCCTAGTTACAAACATTAAGCATAGCAAAGTCATGTCAATATCAATCTCAGAACATAGTGGATACTAGGGATCAAGCAGGGGCGGACCTAGAAAAAACTTGAGAGGGGCAAGAATGTATGGCCCTATACATGAACCAACATGGAAGGCATTCATATATACCAAAATCTAGACATAATCATAACATTCTTCACATGGTAACGAGTTCATTAAAAAGTGTGAGAAAACTAACCATTTAAGCTGAAATGAATTACATCAATATGACAATATATTCTTCCGAAGTTCCAAAAGAGAACATTGACACATTGTTCAAATAATATAACTTACAACCTACAGGAATATAAACATGAAATCGAGGGAGAATGGAAACACTAACAAAGGTCGGTATTACAAAAGAAAAGAGATTTAGCACATTACCTTTTGTTTCATCACACGATGATCTTTCACCACATGAAAACAATAATTATCACCTCGTTAGGGAATTTTATTTAACAATTCTTGTTCTACAAATTAAACAAGTCAATGGCTCGTAAAATCATCACTAGAATGTTAAATGAATTGCCATATTAGAAGTCCAGGCGCCTTGAAGTTGTTGATTTTTTCTAAACCGCTCCATTAACTTCCCTACAATTAAAACTGAAACGTTTAATGAACTGTCATATTACCATCTAAATGCTCTTGTATTTATTTATGGAGGGAGTTCATTTACATGTTGAAAATTGTTTGAACAGACCTGATAATTCAAATCAGTGAACAAGGTTTTCTTTCAAGAATACATGGTTTCTGACTTAGAGTTGCAAAGGAACAAAAAATGCATAGAAGAGAACCCTAGATGACATATACGGCTGACCTCTTGCCATCAAACAAAATTAGGGGATTGCGGAATTGGGACTTGGCAATGGGACTAGGTTGAGCCGTCATCATCCAAATCCACAAGGGATGGACAGAAAGGCGACGGCAAGTCGGCGATTGCCTGCAGCGTCTGCGCGAGTGATGAGGCGGCCAGTGCACAACCAAGCGAGGGGCGAGGTCAGAGATTTCATCTCATTTTTCCCTGAGGGAAAAGGAATACCATCTCGTTTGTTTGTGTATGTGAAGTTGTATCGCTAGGCAAGGAACGCACGCTGCAACAATTCCCTCTTTTTTGATGAGCCACTTTTTTAGAGTTAGACATGGGCTTTATAAAAATACAGAAGATATTGGGCTGAGTGGGGGCAAAGTATTTTGACAAGTGGGGCACACGAGTATACTCATGACAAAGTATACGCAAATCAAAAAATTGAGTGGGGGCAGCGGCCCCCGCAGCCTTCAACGCAGGTCCTCCCCTAGGATCAAGCCCTAAAAACACTAACTCGATTACATGATAAATCTCATCCAACCCATCACCGTCCAGCAATCCTACAAAGGAACTACTCACTCCCGGCGGTGAGCATCATGAAATTGGCGATGGAGGAAGGTTGATGATGATGATGGTGACAGACTCCATCCTCCCGGAACACCGAACGGACTCCAGATCAGCCCTCCTGGTGAAGAACATGAGGTGGCGGCGGCTTTGTGTCGTAAAATGCGATGAATCCTTCTCTCTGATTTTTTTCTCCGCAAATAGGTATATATGGAGTTGGAGTTTGGGTTGCCAGAGGTCCAGGGGGCACAAGCTCACCAGGCGTGCCCTGGGGGGTGGGCGCGCCCCCTGAGCTTATGGCTCCTGGGTGGACCCCCTCTGGTATATTTTTCCGCCAATATTTTTATATATTCTACAAAAATTCTCCATAAATGTTCATGTCAATCCAAGAACTTTGATTTCTGCCCAAAAACAACACCATGGCAATTCTGGTGAAAACTACGTCAGTCCAGGTTAGTTTCATTCAGATCATGAAAATTAGCGTCCAAAACAAGGGCAAAGAGTTTGGAAAAGTAGATGCGATGGATACGTATCAACTCCCCCAAGCTTAACCCATTGATTGTCCTCAAGCAATTCAGTTGACAAACTGAAAGTGACAAAGAAAAACTTCTACAAACTCTGTTTGATCTTGTTGTTGCAAATATGTCTAACCAATGTTCAGGTTTTCAGCAAAGATTATGAACTAACCATATTCACAATAACACTTAAGTCTCACATTTACTCATATCAATGACATAATCAACTAGCGTGCAATAATAAGATATCTCGGATGACAACACTTTTCTCGAAACAATCATGATATAATGGTATCCCACTAGCCCTTTCCGAGACCGCAAAACATAAATACAGAGCACCCCTGAAGATCAAGCGCTGACTAGACATTATAATTCATGGCAAAAGAGACCCAGTCACACTCATACTCAACATCAACTAAAAACAAAGCATATAAATGACAATAGTGCTCTCGAGTTGGTGCTTTAATGAGAAGATGATGACTCAACAATAAAAATAAATACATAGGCCCTTTGTTGAGGGAAATAGGGATTTGGAGAGGTTCCAGAGCTCGAAGCCTTTAAAACAGAGATGAATATAATTTTGAGAGGCATGCTTACATTGTCAACATAATGATAACCCACAAGTATAGGGGATCGTTTGTAGCCTTCTTTGATAAATAAGAGTGTCGAACCCAACGAGGAGCTAAAGGTAGAACAAATATTCCCTCAAGTTTTATCTACTACCGATACAACTCAACGCACACTTGACGTTTGCTTTACCTAAAACAAGTAGGAAACTATTTTGCAAGAATAAAACTACGAGTACTTTACGAGAATGAAACTATGGATAAATTGCAAGTGAATACAAGTGGATAGCTTTTGTCAACAAGAAAGTCACTTGTCCCTAGGCAAACGATAACAAGTACCGGTAATCATTCTTGTAATTTTATATGAGGGAGAGGCATGAGCTAACATATATACTTTCTCTGCTTGGATCATATGCACTTATGATTGGACCCCTAGCAAGCATTCGCAACTACTAAAGGTCATTAAGGTCATGAAACCCAACCATAGCACTAAGTATCAAGTCTTCTTTACTCCCATACGCCATAACCCACTTATCCGCTTGCTGTCACCCCCGCAACACTAACAATAAGCAAACCATGGACATAATGCAACACCCTACAGCAGGAGCCCCTCATGTTTGCACGAGACGGAGGGTACCGTAGGACAAAACCATAAATAAAATGTACAATCATACCAACCAAGATCACAATTAACCCACATGACAAAACAAATCTACTCAAACATCATAGGATAGCCAAATATCATTGGGAAATAATATATGGAGTTGAGCACCATGTTTAAGTAGAGATTACAGCGGGGAGAAGGGGTGTTATAGCGCTACATAGAGGGGAAGAAAGTTGGTCTTGACGGTAGCAAGATTATTGATGTAGATCGCCATCATGATCCTAGCCCCAGCGACGCTCCGGCACCACTGGGAGAGAGGGGGAGAGAGCCCCCTCCTTCTTCTTCTTCCTTGGCCTCCCCCCTAGATGGGAGGAGGGTTCCCCCCTCTGGTCCATGGCTTCCATGGCGGTGGAGGGGCAGGAGCCCCTCCGAGATTTTATCTCCCTCTCGGTTCTCTTCTATTTTGCGTTCCCCCAGATCTGGCCGAAAACCATTTCTTATATTCCGGGAGATCTGTAACTCCAATTGCGCTGAAATTTTAACATGATTTTTTCCGGCTATAAGTTTCCTTGCGCCTGAAGACACGTGGGTGCGCCTGGGGACTGGGGCGCACCCTGGTGTATCTTGGGGCCTGTGGGCCCCCGTTTACGTTGATTCCACCTCCCAAAATTCACAAATATTGCAAAATAATTCTTCATAAATTTTTATTGCATTTGGACATTGTTTCATATGGATTTTCTGCAAAACAAAAAACATGCAACAAACAGGACCTGGCACCGGGCACGAGATCAATATGTTAGTCCAAATAAATCATATAAAATGTTGCCAAAAGTGTATAAAAGTTGTATAATATTGGCATGAAACAATCAAAAATTATAGATACAATGGAGACGTGTCAGCATCCCCAAGCTTAATTCGTGCTCGTCCTCGAGTAGGTAAATGATAAAAAATATAATTTTTTATGTGGAATTCTACGTAGCATAAAGTTGATCATATATCTAATGATGGTATGAATATTACGACATAAGTGATTCAAAGCAATAGCCTATAATTTGACATAAAGACATCAATACTCAGGCATCCCAACAAACAATCGTGTCTTTCAAAATATCAACGATAAAGAAAGCTATCCCTACAAAATTATATAGTCTTGTCATGCTTTGTCTTCTTAACACAAAGTATTTATCATGCACAACCCCGATGACAAGTCGAGCAATTGGTTCATACTATTTAACGCGCTTTAGCTTTTTCAACCCTCACGCAACACATAAACACAAACCATGGATATAGCACTATATGTGGAATAGAGTATGATGATAGGGGTAAATATAGAGAAGACACAAAAGTAAGAAAGTCTCACATCGACGCGGCTAACCAACAGGCTATGGAGATGCCCATCGATTGATATCAATGCGAGGAGTAGGGATTGCCATGCAAAGGATGCACTAAGAGCTATAGGTGTATGAAAGCTCAACATGAAAACTAAGTGGGGATCTGGGCAAGAGAGAGAGAGAGAGAAAGAGAGAGAGAGAGAGAGAGAGAGAGAGAGAGAGAGAGAGAGAGGACGACGAGGGAGAGAGGGGGTGAGCGAGTGGTGAGTGGCGGTAGGTGAGAGGAAAAGTCGAGGCGTCTTGGGGCCTTATCCCCTTGTCGGGGCATCGCCGGCAAGGTGGCTCGATGGGAGCCTCGCCCCTGCAATGACGCGCCTGTGGAATAGGACGGACGGCCGAGTGAGGGGTGAGCTAATAAGCTGGCGCGGCTGGGCCAAGGCCCAGGGGGCATGGGGATGTCTCCTTATTTTGTTTTTTAAATAGTTTTCCATTTTATTTTTTTAAATCTTTCACCTATCTAATTTATTTTGTGTTATTTTAGTTTTACAAAATACAAAACTTCCACCTAAAACTGCACAATAAATTAGGTCACTACCACAAAAAGTTTGGCACATGAATAAATAACTTATATTTGTTTATTATTTAAAAGGCATTTAAATATTTGTTTTAACCCTTGTTTCAATTATTTTAGGGTATTTAAATACTTTAAAAAAAGTTGGTTCACCACCAATATTAATAGATGATTATTTGCCACATGATGAACATTTTAGTTTTCATGTTTGAGAAATTTTGAACTACACTCATAAATTGAATTGGAATTTGACTTTGATTTTTCATCAAGTGATAATTAGCTCAGTAAGCATGGTGACCTGGCACCATTAGGGTGAGGTTACTATAGCATGACACTGGGGATGTTACACCGCATTGCCAAATGGGCCATAGAGCTCCTTCCCTTTGAAATTGTGTACAAACCATGCCGAGTTATCAAATATCATGTGCTGGCCGATTTCCTATCTGAATGGACAGAAGCCGAGCTCCCCCGGGAATACAATACATATTCACATTGGACAATGTACTTTGACGACTCTAAAATGTTAGCCAGACTTGGGGCTAGGGTGATCCTTACACCTCCCACGGGCGACAACATTCGATACATCCTACGGATCCTGTACACGGACTCTAACAACGCAGCCATATACGAGGCCATGTTGCACGGACTTCAGATGGCAACTTGAATGGGCGTACAGTGGCTCGAGGTGTGGGGCGACTTCAACCTTGCCATCTCCCAAGTCAATGGTGAATTCGACGCCAAAGACCCAAAAATGGCGGCATATAGAAATGTCGTCCTTAAAATATCAACCCAATTTGAAGGGTTAGAATTTCACGATGTCTCTAGAGACAGTAACCAAGCCACGGATTTCCTCGCCCGGCCGCATGGGTACTAAGCATCACCCAGTCCCTAAAAACACCTTCTTGGAATGTCTCTTTAAGCCACTTGTGGTGTGGCAAGAGGGGGAAAATACCGCGATAGCCAATGGGCCCGAACAAATCATCCCTCTAGAAATTGATCTAGACGATGACATCATCAGTGGCTCAGAACTTGAGGAAACACCTTCGGCTCACAAAGTCATGGACATAATCGCACCATGGACCGAGCCCTTACTTGACTATCTTTTATGATAGGAGCTCCCTGAAGAGCAGACCAAGGGACGACGCATAGTCCGACGATCAAAGCCTACAAGGTCCATGAGGGTGAGCTATATAAGAAAACACTACTGAAGTCCTCCAAAGATGCATATCCGAGGAGGAGGGGCAACAACTCCTGGCTGACATAAACGCCAGCATGGGCGACCACCGTGTGGCAGCTTAGGCGTTGGTAGGCAAGGCCTTCTGAGCAAGGTTTTTCTGGCCCACCACTCGCGCGGATGCACCAACTCTAGTCCAACACTACATTGGATGCCGGCTTTTTGCAAATCAAAGCCATATGCCCCCCATGGCTCTCCGAACAATACTGATCACCTAGTCGTTTGTGTTCTGGGGGCTCAACACGGTTGGACCACTTAAAGGGGGATCCAAGAAAAATAAATACTTACTGGTTATGGTTGACAAATTCACTAAATGGATCGAGGCAAAACCAGTAACTTCAGCAGAATCCGGACTAATTGTTGACTTCATATCAGGGGTGGTGCACCGTTATGGTGTACCTCATAGCATAATCACGGATAATGGATCCAATTTTACGGCCCAGGAAGTCAAAGAATGGTGCGCTAAGATGGGCATCAAGCTTGCACTACAAAAAAAAGACACATTTGTGACATTTTGGGACAAACGGATTTTTTTCTTTCATACTTATGACACTTCTATGATGATAATTGTGAAAAAACCCGGTATCATCATAGATGTGGTGGGCTGCTACTTCTATGACAAAAAATCATGGCAGAAAATGGGCTTTTCGTCCCGGGCGGGCCAGAGACGCAGTTGCATGACATTCTTTGGGCCGTCCATTATGGAAAAAATCGTGGTAGAAGCGAGGGGGAGGAAAATATCGGGGAGTTCCTGGTTACGGTGGGTGTTTGGCGGCTGACCGATGCATGTTTCTTTCGTACCGTACGCGCATGGGTGCGAGGCGTTGGGCTCTAACTGAACCGGAGTGAGGCATCGCCTAACTGAACTCGAGCGATTTCACTACAGGCTACGTGTTACTGTACCCGAGCTATCGAGCGATTCCTTCGCTACTGCTGCTAACTGAAGCCGATCGATGCTACCTCTCGATGAACATTTAGCGTTGCTAGGGGGGTTTGATGAACAGTTCCTGGTGGGGGTTGGATGAATAGGACCTCATGGTGTTGCTGTTAGATGAACATGACCCCGATCAATTGAGCCGGTTGGGCGTGGATGAACAGGACCCTGTGGAGGGCTGGATGAACAGGACCCCATGGAGGGAAGGCTGAACAGTAGCCGGTGGAGAGCTGGTTGAACAGTAGCCGGTGGAGGGCGGGATGAACAGTAGCCCGTGGATGGGTGGTTGAACAGGAGCCCGTGGAGAGGGTTGGTTGAACAGTAACCGGTGGAGTAGCGCGCGGTGGAGGCTGGATAAACAGGAGCCCGTGGATGAACAGTCATAGGTGGAGGCTGGAGGAGGTCGACGGTGGATGAACAGTAGCCCATGGAGGCTAGAGGAGCTCAACGGTGGAGATGAAGAGTATCTCGTGGAGTCCCGTTTTGAGGTACGCCACACCCCTCCTGATGAACAGGACCCCCGTTTCGACCATAGCACTCCAAAACAAGTCCATTTCCTCCGTTTTGCGGTATGCCACACCCCTCCCGATCAACAGGACCCCATTTCGATCATAGGAGGTCCAACAGAAGTCTGTTTCCTCCGCTTTACGGTACGCCAGACCCCTCCCGATGGACAGGATCCCATTTTGAACGTGGCCGGGTGAACACATGGTTATTTCCTTTGTTCTGTGGTATGCCATGCCTCGTTTCCATCGGCTGTTCCGTCCAAGCCAGTGGGCTCCCACGCGTTCTGTTGCCTCCCGATGAACATGACGCATTCCGTTGCCTCCCCATGAATACGATGACACAGTTTCTCCATTCCGATCCAGCCATGTACACGAGCCCTGGCCATACGTATGCGCGAGTAGGCGTTCGAGACCCCGCCCGTATATACGTACGTGGCCATATTTACCTTCTTGCACCCTGGCCGTTGTACGTACGTGTATATTCTATGGGCGCGCCTCTACTACGACACGTGCGTGCCTCTACATCGACCAGTATGTACGTACACGTTCGCGACAAGAATGACAACGCTACATACGCTTTGACCAGCTGGGTCCCGACTATCAGGAAGTTCCTTGCGTGCGAAGATGTAGCTGGTGTCCCAGCAGTCAGGGGGGCGAATCGTTCTTTTCGTAATATGGACGCACTTCCTTGCGTGCGAAGATGTAGCTGGTGGGTCCCAGCAGTCAGGGGGAAACGTTTTTTACGAAATACAGTGGCCCGTCCGGTGGGTCCCTGCTGTCAGGTGGAGGAATAATTATTTTGCGCGTAATAAGGAGCCCATTCCTTGCGGCTGCCGTGGACCCAGCTGTTAGCCTATCAATGTACAGTACTCTTCCGATGGAAGTCGTTCCTTGACCCCATTGACCATGCCGCGCCAAGAGCACCAGGGCGGTGGACGACGGCGAGGCCTAGGAAGGGGATGACGCAGAGCTTGGGAAGAGGCGGTGGTGGATGCCCACGCGTAGAGGAGTATGAGGGTTCACTGGTTCGGCTGTGGTGTGAGGCTACCATCGCCGCAGAATAACAGGGGGTGTGGGTGAGTAAAGGGATGGCCTGGCCAGCTATGGGAGTAGTAGGGGGCAGTGAGGCCTCCGTGGCATCACAGCTGGCCATAGGAGGCAGGAGCACGCGGCACGATCGACGCTGGTTTGGGCGGCTGGAGCAAGAAGACCAGAGGTTGAAGAAGCACTACGGACGTCGGATGGACATCGTACGATCACTGGAGCTAGAATCGTTCATATTGACTAAGCTGACAAAGCCCTCCATCCATGTCAACTTAGTAGGCCCACAAGTCGGCCTCCCACCAAGGTGGGTCCCAGCTAGCAAGGTGAGTATTTATTTTTTGTGCGTAATAAGGAGGCACTTCCGGTGGGTCCGAG
>NC_041381.1:498602947-498606644 GCF_002162155.2 Triticum dicoccoides
GGGGGGCATTTTTTTCATGAAATACAGAGGCCCTTCCGGTGGGTCCCAGCCATCAGGTGGAGGAATCATTAATGTGCGCATAATAAGGAGGCATTTCATGGTGTAGGCCCCTATATTCAGCCTCTTCCGATGGCTATTGTTTGTTGACCATATTGACCTCGCTGTGCCGAGAGCACAAACGCGGTGGACGAGGGCGAGGCCCAGGAAGGGAACCACTCGGAGCCGGTGAAGCCACCATAGCGGATTCCCATGCTAAGGGGAGTATGAGTGCTGACTGGTCAGCTGCGGGGTGAGGCTGACGTTGCCGAAAAATAACAGGATGTGTGGGTGGTTAGAGGGATGGCCTAGCAACAACACAGCCAGCCAAGGAGAAGGGAGCAGGCAGTCCCGCCAGCGCTGGTTTGGGCGGCTGGAGCAGGAAGATCAGACATTAAAGAAGCATGGCGGCCATTGGATGGACATCCAACAGTCACTGCTCTATGTTGACTAAGTTGACAAAGCCTTGCATACGCGTCAAATTTTTTTTAGGACAACGTCATCGTCAACCTAGTAGGCCCACAAGTCAGCCTCCAAATCTGTGGAAAACAGCATACATCCCATTAGCCATTATTTTCAACAATTTATAGCCCATTTGCTAATTCTTAAGGATATTTGAATCCCATATTCTTTTTATTAGCATTACAGACCATATATTCTGGGCACTGCTAAAAAATTCAACAAAATTTTGCATATTTCAGTGGGGTCTGAACTCTTTTAATCATGAAATTTTGAGTCATGTTAGATATAATTTTTTTAAAATTATATCAAAAAAAATTCTCCTAAAAAATGAATGAAATTTAGAATCTTAACTAGAAAGATGCCCGTTCGTTCAACGGAACATGAAGATGCATTTGTATGAGTAGTTTATCTTGTGGGAGAAAAGATGATATTTTAATGTAATTGCCAGTTCGCTTTGGTTTTTATAAGAGTAGAGAGTAGAGAAATCCTGAAAAATGATATTTTAATGCAATTGCCGGTTGGCTTTGGTTTAAAAATTTACACGCCATTTCTTACAACTTATAGCCCATCTTCTGGGGAAACCCATTTCTTACTACTTACATTCCTCCTCGTCTTGAAAGATTTACAGCCCAGCAGGGCTGAGAAAAGCAAGTAGGCCTCGGTTTTGGTATTCTCCAATAAAAAGAACTTGGTAGCCAGTTTCAGACAGAAAAAATATATCAACTAGGCTCGTAATGTGCTTAAATAAAAGCGTAAGCGTGGGCTAGATGGGCCACAGCCCCCGCACAGCGCGCAGTTGAGCTCCATCTCTGAAACTAAAAACCAACTTGGCGAGCTGCTGGGTCCCTGGTGTTATCCGCTCATTGTGTAATTTTCTCGTTTATTGATGACAATGGCGTGGGACCTAGTTGTCAAACAATTAGGAGGAAGTATTTTTTTGGCTTGTAATAACGAGGCACCTGCTTGCGAAATGCAATGACCCTGGTGGGTCCCTACTACCAGCCTCTCCATGTATAGTCATCTCCTGACTCCTCTTGGTTGTTGACCATGTTGACAATGCCTGACGGTGGCGGGGACAATGAGCGAACCAAGGAGGAGAATGACGGCGAGGCCTCGGACGGGAACAAACAGCAACCGTGGAAGATGCGACAGTGTAGTGGCAGGTGGAGGGGAGTACAAGGGCAACAACCTGCAACTCAAGCATACAAATGGTACAAAAAGCCCAAGGATTAATTGTTCATCAAATTTTTAGACAAAACCCAGATTGAACATGGCAGTAACATCTAACGCAACCATTCTTTTTTGCAGCCACAAACAATTGGATCGGTCTGATCCATAAAATCAACATCCTATGCAAAAAAATTTATTTCAGGATGACTACAACTTGTTGTAAATAGAAGCCGAGCATGTTTAGAAGCCCATTTGTCCACCTGAAACTTCTTTTTTTGCTGTTCAACGCGTCCGTCGGTGAGAAATCTCTTGCGGTAAAAATTAAGCCTCATGGACAATAGTAACCTCACATTCAACGGGAAGAATGTGACAAAGCTTCTGTTTGCCTGTTTGGATGCATATCCTTCCATCGTTATTGTCCTCAAACAAATGTCGTGAGAACTGAGAAAATCCTGGTGCTTATTACGCCACTGATTGGTTATATGTTTTGCTCCATGTGTTTGTGCCTAAGTAGACATGAAGATTGAAAACAACAAAGGTCTGAAAAAAGAGTATGTTGAAAGAACGACATCTGAACAGTTAATTCTAGTACAATATGTACAGGCTTTCAATGTGCATGAAATCAGCACCTCTATATATAAATTCTCCAGAGATAGAAAGCATCGCAGCAAGCCAATAATTATGTTCAGATCAAAACTAAACATTCTAATATATATCATCTTGACAGAATCCAGTAGCATTAATAGGCTATCAATGGGCGAACTCTTAATTGAGCATATAACTTAATATTTGTACCCAAAGTGTACTCCAAGACGATATAAAACTTATGCACACAAATGAAAAATGCAGCTTATGATTACAAATGTGTAGATGATAATATACGATATCCGAAAAACTGAGGAGCCAAACACCAACTCCTTGTGATCATTAAACGGGTCACGAATTACACCCAAGGTCTCCAGTTTGGGCGCAGAGACGACAATTATTTGTGACGGTCTATAACAATTATCAAGGAGCAACCTTTGAAGTGAAGGGGCATCTTCGATGATGAGCTGCTATCCTTCAAAACAAATTCCAATGCTTTTAAGGTGAGGCGACTTTATTTGGAGACAACTGATATGGATTTCTATTCCCAAAACAATCAGCAAGCGCTCCAGGGCAGGGCAACTAGAGTGGATGATGTTGTGCAGTGAGTCCTCCGACAGATAAACCACTACAAGCGAAAGTTTTTTAGCAGTGGGAGTCGAAGCATTTGTACCAGATCGTCTGGTAGATGGCACCGGGCGAAGGTGGCGGTGTGGAAAGAGGAGGAAAACAACGAGATGGACAATGGTGGTGTTGGCACGAATTCTTGGTGTGTTCGTGGTATGAAACTTTTGTGGTAATGGTACAGCTCAAACTGCTAGAGTTTTCCGAATTCAGGGGATGTCAGCCAAGCGTCCACCGTGCCGGGTATGGACAACAGGTAGTGTGTCGGGATGCAGAGGCATTGAGCGGGGCCCTACTAGTGAGAGGAGATGATGGCCCTGACGAGATCAAATTTAGGAAGGACAGATATCTGACGACAGTCGAGATTGAGGGGTGCGGTGCACCATAGAGGGCGCCACCGAGTTGAGAGGACTTGTGTGCGACAGCAATCCTTGCTGGGGAGAAGCGAGATGGTCTCCTCAAGGATGACATCTAGGAGATCGCTGATGCGGTCCACTAGAGATTCTATTGGTTCCTCAGATCCGGGTGGAGGGGGGCTCGCCGCTTATCCCCGCGCTACCGGGTGCGGGATCTACAACCAGCATCGCCGCTGGCGGGAGCCTCATCTTCTTGGCACTGGGGCCAGCCGACTCCATTTTCCTTGTGGGCATTGCGCCGAGCTCACGGGTTTGAGCAGACTAGCCAGAGACGAGCCTAGTGGCAGTGCGAGTGGGGAAGAAGGAGGACTGGGGATTTCTGTAGGAGTAGAAGAAGAGGAGAAGGCGTTTTCTGTACGAGTGAGGAAGAAGGTGAGTGGGGGTTTTCTGGACGAGTGAGGAAG
>NC_041381.1:498606959-498613030 GCF_002162155.2 Triticum dicoccoides
ACTAACTACTCGCTTTTCCCCAAGAATCGATCTCTTCTTTTGTGTTGCTGCATTGGAGATGGTGCATGGACTTGGCTGACTGGCCATGCATGCAGGATGCATGTGCCCGCCGGCCACTGCATGCGCTTGGTTTGTTACTAGGCCTATTTAATAGGGTGGTTATGGAGTAAATTAAGGAGATTTATTTTCTCTGTGTGCATCTTCTTGGTCTTAGCAATTGGCTCATGGGCCTAATAAACCTGGACGGAGGGAGTATAAGTGGAAGCAAGGAGGAAGGAGGGTTTTTCTAGGATCACCCACTCTTTAAGAAATATGGGCTTCTCCTCGCAAAAAACAAAAACAAATGGGCTTTAAGATGGATAGGCTTTTGTATCGGCCTAGTCGGCTGCCCCTTTTCGTACTGGAGGGCCTTGTGCTAGAGGCAGCCCGAGACACTCTCCAGCTTATTGCCCATTCGAAAGAAAAAAGTGACGCCTCCGGCTTATGGCTACTCATCGGTAACCTTTTTCAACTTGGCATCCACCAAATTAGAGGATGCAGTACTGGATGCAGACACTCGCATTAAACTAAGCTTCAGAAGATACGGTATGCCTACTAACATTCAGAAGAACAAAAGTTCAACATGTTTATGCATCTCAATGATTCACCATACTATAACAAATACAAAGCTGTGAGAAGGTGTGGAAATAAAGAAAATCGGTCGATGCTTCTCTGAGCAAAGGGCCTCCCTCCGCACGCATTAATTTCCTGGCAATGCTTGTTTCTTCTCAATGTTGCAAGCACTTTGAGCATGTTGGCAACTCCACAGCTAGCTCTGCCTCATCTTGCAATTGATGCTGACACATTTGCAGCAAACACATGAGGCAATAGAGATGACACAACATGAGTCCATATTGTGCAGTTCCCCTGAAATCATCTTCATTGTCCTGAATCTGAAAAGATAGGAAAACAGTAGCTATACTTAAACGGTGTTGCAAAACAGTAGCACATATCAATAGCTCGGCATGAACAAACATGATCATCTGGACGAAGGGGATACTAACCTGCCTGAGGAAGATTATATATAATTTCATAAGTCCTTGGTTGATTTCCACCTTCGGCTGCACTGCTTGTTTGCTCCTCCACACATGATAGGATCATTCTGCACTGCAATCAGCAAGTCAACGTATGAATAAGCTTATTTCATCTTGCGGTGGTCATTGTACCTAGTTGCGAATGTAGGAATACCTGGAGCACCATGAGGTTAGCTGACAGTAGGTAGATGCAGCCATATAAATTTTGTGCGGTGCTACGAAAATTGAGGTTTGTATCCCTTCCTGTTATGAGAATTCTTCTTGAAGTTGGTAGAATGTGACGGCTTGTTCTTTGCATCAAACTTGCCTTTCCCCTGAGATTTGTTCTTGTTGTTTTGGGGCTGGTTCGGCTGGAAGTTCTTCTTGTGTACCATGTGGGCACTAGAAGCTCCCTCAGCGACCCGAGCACGTGTGTCATTAGCTCTCGCCTTCTCTTCAAAATCAAGAGTGCTAATGAGATCCAAAACAGAAAACTCAAGTCTCTTGTTTTTCAGAAAAGTAGCAAAATCGTTCCACGAAGGTGGAAGCTTGGCAATGATGGTCCCAGTAACAAATTTGTCCGACAACACAGACTTAAAGTACTCAAGTTCCTTAGAGAGTGACTGTGTCTCATGAGTCTGCTAAACAACAGAGTGCTCATTAGTCATCTTGTAGTCACAGAATTGCTCCATGACGTACAACTCGTTGCCAGCGCCCGAGGCCCCAAACATGGCCTCGAGTGCAACCCACATGTCTTTGCTGCTGTCAAACGACATATCTGAATCCACAATGGAATCGTCAAGAACAATCAGCAGCGCGGCTTTGAAGAGGGTATCCATGTTCTCAAAAACTTCCTGCTGTGTAGGATTAAGATCGCCCTCAGGCACCCTTAGTGGCGTCATAGCAGTACATGATCTAAAGCCAATATACTGCTCTTATGCGCCACCTTTTATATTGCACCCCCTTAAAAGTAGGCGGCTTCAAAAGCACAGCAAAACCACTCAGAGTAAAATGCCTATAATCAGGTTTTCGGACTGGATTGTTGAATATATGAGCAATTTACTATGAGATTTAATCTGAATCAGCAGTAAATAGATCATGACAACAATTGCAAACATCAAAGTAATGATGCGGACTAAACCAGGAGGACAAAATAACATATTGTACAGCGGAAGCAGAACCGTTGCGTTGATGTTGTCACTCATGTCGTTGATGAAGAGGTTATCGAGGTCGGGGAAGAAGGTTCTCGTTGAGGAAGTCGTCGTTGGCAGCAGTCTGCTACCTCTTGAGCACTGCGTTGGTTTTCCCTTAAAGAGGAAAGGGTGATGCAGCAAAGTAGCATAAGTATTTCCCTCAGCTTTGAGAACCAAGGTATCAATCCAGTAGGAGGCTCCATGCAAATCCCTTGTACCTACACAAACAAACAAGAACCTTGCAACCAACGCGATAAAGGGGTTATCAATCCCTTCACGGCCACGTGCGAAAGTGAGATCTGATAGAGATAATAAGATAAGATAAATATTTTTGGTATTTTTATGATATAGATTGGAAAGTAAATATTGCAAAATAAAGTAGATCGGAAACTTATATGATGGAAAATAGACCCGGGGGCCATAGGTTTCACTAGTGGCTTCTCTCAAGATAGCATCGGAAAGCAATATGACATAAACTCCATCTTTTTATCCTCGATGGCAACAATACAATATGTGCCTTGCTGCCCCTGCTATCACTGGGAAAGGACACCGCAAGATTGAACCCAAAGCTAAGCACTTCTCCCATTGCAAGAAAGATCAATCTAGTAGGCCAAACCAAACTGATAATTCGAAGAGACTTGCAAAGATAACTAATCATACATAAAAGAATTCAGTGGAGATTCAAATATTTCTCATAGATAAACTTGATAATAAACTCACAATTCATCGGATCTCGACAAACACAACGCAAAAAGAGTTACATTGAATAGATCTCCAAGAAGATCCAGGAGAACTTTGTATTGAGATTCAAAGAGAGAGAAGAAGCCATCTAGCTAATTACTATGGACCCGAAGGTCTATGGTAAACTACTGACAACTCATTGCAGAGGCCTTGGCGATGATGTAGAAGCCCTCCGTGATCCATTCCCCCCTCCGGTGGAGTGCCGGAAAAGGCTCCAAGATGGGATCTCGCGGCCACAAAAGGTTGCGGCAGTGGAAATAGGGTTTCGTGGTGCTCCTGGATGTGTTCGGGGTATGTAGATATATATAGACGAAGGAGGTCGGTCAGGGGAGCCACGAGGGGCCCATGAGGGTGGGGGGCGTGCCCACCCCCCTAGGGCATGCCCTCCTGCCTCATGGCTTCCTCGTGTGTTTCTTGACCTCCACTCTAAGTCTCCTGGATTGCGCTTGTTCCAAAAAGAGCTCTCCCGAAGGTTTCATTCCGTTTGGACTCTGTTTGATATTCCTTTTCTTCAAACACTGAAATTGGCAAAAAAAATAGCAATTTGGGCTGGGCCTCCGGTTAATAGGTTAGTCCCAAAAATGATATAAAAGCGTATAGTAAAGCCCATAAACATCCAAAACGGGTAATATAATAGCATGGAACAATCAAAAATTATAGATACGTTGGAGACGTATCAAGCATCCCCAAGCTTAATTCCTGCTCGTCATCAAGTAGGTAAATGATAAAAACAGAACTTTTGGTGTGGAATGCTACCTAGCATATTTTTCAATGTAATTTTATTTATTGTGGCATGAATGTTCAGATCCAAATGATTCAAGATAAAAGTTCATATTGACATGAAAACAATAATACTTCAAGCATACTAACAAAGCAGTCATATCTTCTCTAAATAACATGGCTAAAGAAAGCTATCCCTACAAAATAATATAGTCTGGCTATGCTCTATCTTCATCACACCAATTATTTAAATCATGCACAACCCCGATGACAAGCCAAGCAATTGTTTCATACTTTTGATGTTCTCAAACGTTTTCAACTTTCACGCAATACATGAGCGTGAGCCATGGACATAGCACTATATGTGGAACAGGATGGTGGTTGTGGAGAAGACAAAAAAGGAGAAGATAGTCTCACATCAACTAGGCGTATCAACGGGCTATGGAGATGCCCATTAATAGATATCCATGTGAGTGAGTCGGGATTGCCATGCAATGGATGCACTAGAGCTATACGTGTATGAAATCTCAACAAAAGAAACTAAGTGGGTGTGCATCCAACTTGCTTGCTCACGAAGACCTAGGGCATTTTGAGGAAGCCCATCATTGGAATATACAAGCCAAGTTCTATAATGAAAAATTCCCACTAGTATATGAAAGTGAAAACATAGGAGACTCTCTATCATGAAGATCATGGTGCTACTTTGAAGCACAAGTGTGGAAAAAGGATAGTAACATTGTCCCTTCTCTCTTTTTCTCTCATTTTTTATTTTTGGTGGGCTTCTTTGGCCTCTTTTTTATTTGGGCTTCTTTGGCCTCTTTTATTTTTTATAAAGTCCGGAGTCTCTTCCCGACTTGTGGGGGAATCATAGTCTCCATCATCCTTTCCTCACTTTGGACAATGCTCTAATAGTGAAGATCATCACACTTTTATTTACTTACAACTCAAGCATTACAACTCAATACTTAGAACAAAATATGGCTCTATGTGGATGCCTCCGACGGTGTACCAGGATATGCAATGAATCAAGAGTGACATGTATGAAAGAATTATGAATAGTGGCTTTGCCACAAATACGATGTCAACTACATGATCTTGCAAAACCAATATGACAATGATGGAGCGTGTCATAATAAACGTAACGGTGGAAACTTGCATGTCAATATATCTCAGAATGGCTATGGAAATGCCATAATAGGTAGGTATGGTGGCTATTTTGAGGAAGGAATATGGTGGGTGTATGGTACCGGTGAAAGTTTGCGTGGCACAAGAGAGGCTAGCAACGGTGGAAGGGTGAGAGTGCGTATAATCCATGGACTCAACATTAGTCATAAAGAACTCATATAATTATTGTAAAAACCTATTAGTCATCGAAACGAAGTACTACGCTCATGCTCCTAGGGTGATAGATTGGTAGGAAAAGACCATCGCTCGTCCCCGACCACCACTCATAAGGAAGACAATCAATAAATAAATCATGCTCCAACTTCATCACATAACGGTTCACCATACGTGCATGCTACGGGAATCACAAACTTCAACACAAGTATTCCTCAAATTCACAACTACTCCACTAGCATGACTCTAATATTACCATCCTCATATCTCAAAACAATCATCAAGCATCAAATTGATCATAGCATCCAATGTACTCTATATGATAGTTTTTATTATACCCAACTTGGATGCCCATCATTCTAGGACCAATTTTATAACCAAAGCAAATACCATGTTGTTCTAAAAGACTCTCAAAATAATATAAGTGCATCATGAGAGATTAATAATTTCTACAAAATAAAACCACCGCCGTGCTCTAAAAAGATATAAGTGAAGCACTAGAGCAAAATTGTCTAGCTCAAAAGATATAAGTGAAGCACATAGAGTATTCTAATAAATTCCGAATCATGTGTGTCTCTCCCAAAAGGTGTGTACAGAAAGGATGATTGTGGTAGACTAAAAATCCAAGACTCAAATCATACAAGACGCTCCAAGAAAAACGCATATCATGTGGTGAATAAAAATATAGCTCCAAGTAAAGTTACCGATAGACGAAGACGAAAGAGGGGATGCCTTCCGGGGCATCCCCAAGCTTAGGCTTTTGGTTGTCCTTGAATTATCTTGGGGTGCCTTGGGCATCCCCAAGATTAGGCTTTTGGTTGTCCTTGAATTATCTTGGGGTGCCTTGGGCATCCCCAAGCTTAGGCTCTTGCCACTTATTATTCCATAGTCCATCAAATCTTTACCCAAAACTTGAAAACTTCACAACAAAAAACTCAACAGAAAATCTCATGAGCTCCATTAGTGCAAGAAAGCAAAGCACTACTTTAAGGTATTGTAATGAGCTCATTCTTTATTTATATTGGTG
>NC_041381.1:498613478-498624023 GCF_002162155.2 Triticum dicoccoides
ATCAAAATAAGCAAACAACACAAGAAAAATAGAATCTGTCAAAAACAGAACAATCTGTAGAAATCTGTAACTTTGAATACTTCTGGAACTCTAAAAATCCTACCAAAATAGGAAGTCCTATGCAATTTGTCTATTAATCTAGTTCAAAAATAGCCAACTAAAAAGCACGTTTCTGTGATTTATTAAAATTATTCTCATGCGCGCAAAAGTTTCTGTTTTTCAGCAAGATCAAATTAACTATCACCCAATATGATCCTATAGGTTGTACTTGACACAAACACTAATTAAAACATAAAACCACATATAAACAGAATCTAGATGAATTATTTATTGAATAACAGCAAGGAAAAATATTGTATTGTCTCCCAACAAGCATTTTTCTTTAAAGCCTTTTAGCTAGGCATTGATAATTTTAATGATGCTCACATCAAAGACAAGAACTAAAGCACAAAGAGAGTATCATAGAACACGTGATAAACACATCTAAGTCTAACATACTTCCTATGCATAGGCATCTTATAGAAAAACAAATTATCATAGCAAGCAAAAACTAGCATATGCAAGGAAACGGAAAGGAACATTAGCAATCTCAACATACCGAGAGGTAATTTAGTAACATGAAAATTTCTACAACCATATTTTCCTCTCTCATAATAATTACATGTGGGATCATAAGAAAATTCAACAAAATAGCTATCACATAAAATATTCTCAACACGATCCACATGCATGCAAAGTTGACACTCTTCCAAAATAGTGGGATTAACATTAACTAAAGTCATGACCTCTCCAAACCCACTTTTATCAAAAATTTCATAAGATTGAACATTCTCCAAATATGTGGGACCTAAAGTTGACACTCTTACAAACCCACTTTCAATAATATTTCAAACACTATTATCAATCTCATATTCATCATGGGGCTTAAATAAATTTTCAAGATCATAAGAAGAATCACCTCAATCATGATCATTGCAACAAGTAGTAGACATAGCAAAACTAGCATCCCCAAGCTTAGGGTTTTGGATATTATTAGCACAAATGACATCAAGAGAGTTTAAAATAAAATCATTGCAATCATGCTTTTTATTCAAGGAGCTATGGTGAATCTCTTCATAAATTTCTTCATCACAATTTTCAGATTCACGAATCTCAAGCAAAATCTCATAAGGATAATATAGTGCACTCAAATCACTAGGATTTGGTTCATCATAATTGGATCTCTTAAAAAGAATGGGAAGCATATGAGGATCCATAGATCTTAGGTTCTCTGTTTAGTAATAAATAAACAACTATTCCAACCAAACTAGCAAACGAGCCAAGTAAGACATCAAAGCAAACGAAAAGACGAACAAAAGAAGGGCGAATAAAACGGCAAGGGTGAAGTGGGGGAGAGGAAACCGAGAGGCAAGTGGCAAATAATGTAATGCGAGGGAGAAGAGTTTGTGATGGGTACTTGGTATGTCTTGACTTGTGCCTAGACCTCCCCGGCAACGGCGCCAGAAATCCTTCTTGCTACCTCTTGAGCATTGCATTGGTTTTCCCTTGAAGAGGAAAGGGTGATGCAGCAAAGTAGCATACGTATTTCCCTCAGTTTTGAGAACCAATGTATCAATCCGGTAGGAGGCTCCACGCAAGTCCCACATACCTACACAAACAAACAAGAACCTTGCAACCAACGCGATAAAAGGGGTTGTCAATCCCTTCACGGCCACTTGCGAAAGTGAGATCTCATAGAGATAATAAGATAAGATAACTATTTTTGGTATTTTTATGATATAGATTCGAAAGTAAAGATTGAAAAATAAAGTAGATCGGAAACTTATATGATGGAAAATAGACCCAGGGACCATAGGTTTCACTAGTGGCTTCTCTCAAGATAGCATAAGTATTACGGTGGGTGAACAAATTACTGTCGAGCAATTGATAGAAAAGTGCATAGTTATGATAAAGGCATGATCATGTATATAGGCATCACGTCCACGACAAGTTGATCGAAATGATTCTGAATCTACTACTATTACTCCACACATCAGCCGCTATCCAGCAAGCATCTAGAGTATTAAGTTCATAAGAACAGAGTAACACATTAGGCAAGATGACATGATCTAGAGGGATAAACTCAAGCAATATGATATGAAACCCATCTTTTTATCCTCGGTGGCAACAATACAATACGTGCCTTGTTGCCACTGCTGTAACTGGGAAAGGACACCGCAAGATTGAACCCAAAGCTAAGCACTTCTCCCATTGCAAGAAAGATCAATCTAGTAGGCCAAACCAAACTGATAATTCGAAGAGACTTGCAAAGATAACCAATCATACAAAAAAGAATTCGGAGGAGATTCAAATATTTCTCATAGATAAAATTGATCATAAACCCACAATTCATCGGATCTCGACAAACACACCGCAAAAAGAGTTACATCAAATATATCTCCAAGAAGATCGAGGAGAACTTTGTACTGAGATACAAAGAGAGAGAAGAAGCCATCTAGCTAATAACTATGGACCCGAAGGTCTGTGGTAAACTACTCACAACTCATCGGAGAGGCCTTGGCGATGATGTAGAAGCCCTCCATGATCGATTCCCCCTCCAGCAGAGCACCGGAAAAGGCTCCAAGATGGGATCTTGCGGGTACAGAAGGTTGCGGCGGTGGAAATAGGGTTTCGTGGTGCTCCTGGATGTTTTCGGGGTACATAGATATATATATATATATATATATATATATAGGCAAAGGAAGTCGGTCAGGGGAGCCACGAGGGGCCCACGTGGGTGGGGGGCGCCCACCCCCCTAGGGCGTGCCCTCCTGCCTCGTGGCTTCCTCGTGTGTTTCTTGACCTCCACCCCAAGTCTCCTGGATTGTGTTTGTTCCAAAAAGAACTCTCCCGAAGGTTTCATTCCGTTTGATATTCCTTTTCTTCGAAACACTGAAATAGGCAAAAAAACAACAATTTGGGCTGGGCCTCTGGTTAATAAGTTAGTCGCAAAAATGATATAAAAGTGTATTGTAAAGCCCATAAACATCCAAAACGGGTAATATAATAGCATGGAACAATCAAAAATTATAGATACGTTGGAGATGTATCATAGTCACAAGAGTGTGCTCCCCAAAAACCTGATCGCCCCTCTCCTGTACGGGATCATGAAAGGCAGGGTTCGAAGGACTATTGCCCCTTCTCGTGGTGCATGCTGGAAGGAGGGCTGGGGAAGAATTGCGTGGTGGCGCTAAGATCTGTAACGGTGCGAAAAAATATGATACAGCACCGGCTAGGTTAGAGGATGTCAGGTCGGTCGTGCGAGTAAGACCAAGTATAATAGTATGCCTTTGGCCCCCAAACCCCACATCCAAGTCAATAATAGCCCCACCAAGATTTGTCTCAAAAAATGAGTAATTGAGGCATCCGTTAGTCCCTTTAGTATAAATACTATATCATTAATAATGGCCCCACCTTTTGTCTCACAAAGTATGCTGGGGCTCCTTCTACAACCGGCTACAAGTTTACAACCCGCTTCTCTTCTCTCTCCTCTTCTCTCTCCTTCAACTAAGCACAAATACTATATTTAAATCCTTATAGCCTGCTTATGTCATCTAATTGTAGTACTTTCTCTAAAGTTATTCTCCACTATGTATTCTGAAATGCTGGGTGGGCAGCGGGCGGTGCCCTCGGTCGACGCGCCGCTTCAATGGCGGAAGCAATGAGAGGTCGCGTCACCCTGACTTGCCATCAATGTGGAGCGGCGGGCTCAGCTGGCGCCGGGCGGGAAGCGTGTGCGGGAGGTGGAGGAGTTTTTGTTGGGCCAAGAAGGTGAGAAACCAACTTGGGATTGGTCCGGACGGGGAAATATCATGTGCTCCCATACGACACTAGTCAATGTTACTACCTCTATAGTAACATATCTATGGTGACAACGTGCAGCCGCATCATCATTAGGCATGCAGCCGCCTTGATAGACAATGTGCGCAGAAGGAGTAGAGGCGACTGGGGACGCACCATGTCGTGGGCACTCCGTACGTGCTTGTGTGCATGCAGCGTGCGTGTTTTTTCATCGGTGCTAGTAGCTCTAAGGCCGAGGCTGATGTCGTCTTCGTCTCCGACTAGTCATTGAGCAACGACGGGAAAGAGGTGCTGCAAGAGATGCGTAGGCATCGTTGCGTGCGAGCCTCGCCATAGCACGACGAACCGGACGTCGCGCAGATGGCGCACGCCTCCATGCAGCCGAGTGTGTGCGCATGCATGTGTTATTCAAGTGCATTCTGTGGCCAAGTGTGTGTGTGCATGCATGTGTTGTGTACGTGCGTTGTGTGCTCCATGTTGTGCGTGTATGTGCATGAGTTGGATCGGATGGAGTTAATGCGTTGGCGTGTGTACATGCATGGCTGCATGCGTCTTGTACATGCGTGGCTTGTTGCATGGTTATCAGTATAAACTATAAAACATCTTCAACTTAGCATCATGATGTATCGTCTCTAGTGGTTAGCGAAGAGTTCATGTTCTTTTATTTGTTTATAGGTGGGCAGGCGACAAAAAAAGGGGAAAACGCGCAAGGTTCCTTGCAGACGCTCCACCGCGAGGTTCCTCCTTCTCTGTCGTTGGGAATCTGTGTTCTTCAACTCTTGTTTTACGTGAGCTTTGTTCATCCTTTTGCCAACAGCGAGACATCTAGCATCAAGGTGCACGTGTCATGCAAGAAAATGGAGATAATCAGATAAGCAATGCGTAAGTGAGTCATGCACTTCGATGGCACCTACTACACAATATTTTTTCTCCTCGATGGCATGTGAATAGTGCACGTACTCAGCGACGGAGCACGGGATGGTAGCCATGACATGGTCATCCCTTTTGAGAGTACGTACTAAATAACTTTGATTTGTCCCGTCAACTCACAGAACGACGAGAAGCTTGCTTACTACGCCTTCTCCCTCGCCAATGCGTGTGCGGTGGCTCGTAGCACGAGGAGGAACTTTTGCTTACAAGCGGTGGACGTGCAGTAGTTCATTTGGTGTTAGATTGCGAGAATTACTACTATAGAACATCGACTTTCGGAAGAGGCGAAGAGCCAAGAGCAAGGTCACCTACTAACCTTAGACTAGGCGTAGTGGGAGTAACATAAGTAGGGGTACCTCCTTTTTTATTTTAGAAACAACCACATGCAAATATTGGATGGTAGTAGCATAACAACTGAATCAAAAATCGAAACCAACCAATGAACTACTACTACTGGTGAGCATTTGCTAGTACATATCATGTACTCCGTCTGTCCATGTATATACTCCCTCCATCCGGAAATACTTGTCCCCGAAATGGTTTTACCTAGACCTATTTTAGTTATAGATACATTCATTTTATCCATTTCAAGGACAAGTATTTCCGAACGGAGGGAGTACTAGCAAACGCTCACCAGTAGTAGTAGTAGTTCATTGTTTGGTTTTGATTTTTGATTTAGTTGTTGTGCTGCTACCGTCCAATATCCGCGTGTGGTTGTTTCTAGAGTAAAAAAGGGAGGTACTGGTACTTACTGTGGGAAAGGTGAAGTGATGGTTGATTCGCCAGAGAAACTTATTACTCTAGGAATATGGGAGTACCAGCGGATTCAAGGAACAGAGAAATGATGGTTGCTTCATGCGAGCAACTTACTATGGTGAAAGTGGGGCTCTGTGATTTGACTGCTCACTAGTCATTACTACTGCGGCGCAACGACTGGGGTGAATCTTTCCCTGCAGTTGTGCACTCAATATTGCTGCATGGCAGATGGAGTCGGATGAAGGATGTCCCACATGTCGGCGAAACGAAGTTGAATTGTTTCTTCCATTGCTATCAATCCTTCAGGATTTGTTTATATGTACGCATAATTTTAATCAAATTGTACTGTGATGCTATGAAGGTTTCAACTTTGGTTCTCCCAGGAAAAAAAAGGTTTCAACTTAGGATTCATGTGTCTTGCCTCAAGATTATCTCGTTACAACATTCCATCAAATACAAATGAAACTACCATGGCTGCTAATGCATCTCAATGGTTCACAGATCAGCGCCAATACTCACATCACAACTGAAGACAAAGTTGTGAGAAGGTGTACAAATAAAGAAAAATATATAATTGATCATTGTTGTTCGTAGGCATGGCTCCATTTCCTTGGACAGTGTATATTGCTTGGCAGCTAGTTTCACCCAGCTCTGTAGCCAAAAAAGAGGTGTATGGAGGACACCACAATCCGATCATTTTGTGCAGCTCCACTAAAATCGAGCGGACCATCCCTGTTTGCAAAGATATCTGGTCGGTGTGATTACAATAATAGTGGAACTAGATGATGAAACATAACACACACAAATAGAAGCCGATCACCTCTACGATCTCTCTTTAGGACTAACTACTTGTTGGAGAAGATTAGCCACGGAGTTGGATGAGGAGGATAGCAAAACCAATCTCCCTTTTTGCAGTCCCACAGAAATGTAAAAATGTTGCCCATGTGACATTTTGGCGGAACTGCACAAAACACTCTTAAGAAAAAAGTGATTTGTGCAGTTTACCAAAAGGTCGCAATAGCAACGAGGTGAAAATGGATAGCCCTGTTTGCAAAAGGAGGTAGAAAGGAAACAATTACTGCCCAACAACACGAGTTGAAGACACATACGCCAACAAAAAAGAAGCATATTCCATGTAATAAGGGAAAGATAGCACATGGTGGTTAATTTATCAAAAATGGTTTGAGGACGAGATGGCAAGATGGAAAGTACATCGGCCGAGATACATTTTAAGCAAACAACTAAAGAAGATCCACATGCTGCAACATGGGAAGATGGGCAGTGGAGCAAGGACGGAGGAAGTTGTACCAGATGGTCATAAGGATGTTACTAGGAGGGCGCCGGCGGCCGGGATCTGCCCATACTGCGGCAGCGAGCAAGTGGCAAAGGCCCTACCGTGCCGGAGCTTGGTCACAGAGAACGGCGGGTACCGCAAATCGGGACGTGCTGCCTCAACGCCGTTGAATGGAGAGATAATGCACATCCTCCCTTTCCTCCAGTGGACGGGATGCGGCCGGATCACTAACCAACGCTGAGAGAGAGAGGCCACCGCCGCCTTGTGGGAGATGGTGTGATGAGAGACAAACCCATTTTTCCATTTCCCCACGGCAATCATTTTATATTCTGTACATGCCATTGAGGAATATATAACTTTATTTAATACTAACGCGTCAAGTCGAACTTTGTTCTGTCAAGGCGTGGTACCTGACCCTCCTTCGAGTAAACAACCGCTACACGCGTCAAATTATCACCTGGCTGCCTTTTCGTATAGAAACGAACTTCACCGTGTACCCGCCCGGCTGTGGCGGGGAATGAGACGTTAGTACGTGCGTCCTACGTGCACCTCTTCTTTAGGTGCAGGTACGTACATGGGTGGGTGTGAGAGTGATGGTTTGTGCAAAACTGAGGCAATGTGTTGATGATATCTCAAACAAAAAAAACGTAACATATGCAATGTGTGTGAAATGGAGTCATGGACGTGAGATATCGATAGAATTTGAAAACAAGGATGAAGTGTGTGGTTGCGCGATTGATAAAGAGTACCATCGAATTTGTGTTTGCCCACGTCAAAGATATAGGGCAGCTGGCCTACTGGAATTTGAGAGGAAAGAGGTGTAGTTTTTCTCTATGGCATGGATACCTACCTACAACGTTCGACTACTGGTGTGTGTGTGTGGGGGGGGGAGGGGGTAGAGACCGATCGACCAGTATATGTGTGGGGAAGGAGAGAGACCTAGCTATGTATTGAGGGAGATCGATCGGCATCCATGGATATGTGTAGCAGAGGAATAAGGTTGGGAGAAAGACAAAGGTAGAGTGTCAAAGGGTTGGTGGTGGAGTGGCGTCTCACAAATGGTGGGAGAGGCCTGCTAGACAAATGGAGGGTATGAGTGCAATATAAATAAGAGAGGGCGGGGGATGTCTGTCTGTCTATGCACGTGCGTGTGAGAGACGGGTCGGGAGGTATGCAAGGATGATGAGGGGAGACGATATGGTTGTGGTAAACATGCGTAACTACATAGGAAGATCAACCATCATGTGTCCGAGAAAGGGAGAGACATAACTACCGAGGTAAGTGTCTCGGTGCATGGGGAAGTCGAATTATAGTCGACCTGGCTATATGTAGGGAGGTCGGTACGTATACATGCATCCATGTATTAGAAGCAAATAAGGTCCGGAGAGACAGACAGGGGGAGAGGGGTGCGGCTAGGAGGTGGTGCGAGAGGCCTACCATGTCGAGGGGGGGAGTGTGCTAGTATGAGATCAATGGAAAGAGGGGCGGGAGTGTGCACCTGCGTGGAACCGTATTGGACATAGGGGGGCATGGACAGTGAGAAGAAAGGAGGGGAAGTATATATGTGTTTGTGGTAGGCAAACTTGGCTAGAGAGGTATATTGACCGGTGTGTGCTGGAGAGAAGGAGTCGGGGGCCTACACACACCGCAGGTGAACGACCTAAAGAGAAACAACGAACGTGCGTGATGGAGGGGACGCTGAGGGAGGGTGAGAGGGGGGCGGGTGTGTTCATGCACGATAGAAAGTTAGCGCTAGCAAGCTACAAATAGAAGAGGATCGTGAAGGTGTAAAAGACGAACAAAGATCATAATTCATTATAAAAAGGTGGATACAGATACTTGAAGAAGATATCATAATGTAGAACATTGATTATAATTTTGGCTAATGTGTCGCTTTTGCAGCTCAGGTCTAAATACTTGTCATAATGTAGGGGGCGGGGCACTATACTTTGTGTGATAAACACGGTGTACGTATGGAACATGGTTTATATTATGAATATATAGTTAGTACATCAAATGTACTATTATTTGGAACCAACATCAAGTGTATTCAAAAAATAGAATTCGAGTTCACATAGTACACATAGTTCATATCTATCTCTATAGTAATCATGTGGTGTGCTATTAAGGTAATACACGAATGATGGCTGAAGTTGGCAACAACCATGATTATAGATTCTTATTGAAATAGAGAAACGAATTCAAATTCAGTTCGAATTGCAGTGGTAGTATAGACATTTGGAATGCACTAAAATGTTGGTATGAGTAGGTTACATGCATTATACAGCCCGTGAAATTTTTTAATTGGACATAACATGGATTCATACTCCCTCCTTCCATCTATATAGGGCTTAATGCGTTTTTTAAGACCGCCTTTGACTATTGACAAGATTAATAGTACATGACATGCACAATGTGAAAATTATATCATTGAAAGCTCCTTTCACACATGAATTTAACGGTGTGCTTTGTGTAAGTTGCATGTCATATATTATTGCTTTAATATTTGGTCAAAGTTAGCATCGAAAAACGCATTAGGCCCTATATAGATGGAAGGAGGGAGTAGCTTTGAATAGCATTTGTATAGTAAAACGGGGCAAGACTCTCTCTTTGTGTGGTGTGAATAGTTTTATTTTTTCGTTTTCTTTTTGGTTGAGGGAAATGCGAATTGATTTGGTACGTACAAGTACAATATTACACGTTAGGCTTGTCCCTAAAATTCAACCCACGCCTTGTTATATCCTGAAAATTCAGATATCATGCTCCCAAAACTGGCGCCTTCACAACCTGCGCCTTGCTATCCCGAAATTTCAACGCGCGCGAAAACTCCCTCCAGCTGCCAAATCCCGACATGCGAAATCCCCCTTCTAACCCTGAGCCAAAAGCGCCGCTAGTTCAAATCGGTGGGGGTACTTTTGTAACACACCCTACATTTTGGACAAGCGCGTTCCTAAGTCATGGTTCACCCCCTCCCATCGCCTCCTTTTCGCAATTCAAAATCCCAGCTGCCATAACCTCTCCGCTCCAGCCACGAAACCTCACCCTCCTCCATCAGCCACCTCACTGCTGCACAGCCGGAGCCTCTTCCCCAACAACGACGTCCACCGCAATAGCTCGACGTCCCTCGTCCACCTCCCCAGATGAGGATCCATCGTCCATCTCGTCGTCCCGCCGATTCAGCCGCCCCGTCCTCCACCTCCAAGGAGCTTCTCCGAGGATCGCCTCGTCTATCGCGGCTGCTCCATCCCCATAGCGTCGCCTTAACCTGCTCCACCGGAACCGCAACATCCTCACCGACTCCTCGGACAAAGTCGAGGCCTTCTCGGCGCCACCAAAGAGATTGTACACTCATTGAATCGCACCTTCTCCTTAACTCGACCTCCCGGCGCCGATGGTGCTCCATCTCGCACGGCCATGGAGCAGCCACATTGAAGCCGGAGCCACGAGTGACATCTCCATGGCGGCTCTCCCCCAGTGCGAGGCCCCTTCGGCGGCAGCGGCCATACCAGCCGGATCTGCTGCTGCTGCTCCGGCTCTCGCTCGATCGCTTGCTCACCTAGCTGCTGCTACTCTGGCTCTCGCTCGCTCACGCAGCAGCTGCTGCTCCGGCTCTTGCTCGCTCACTGGCGCTGCTGCTGCTGCTGCTCTCCCCCTCGCTCGAGTTGCTGCTCTGCTCTGATTGAGCTACACTTCAGTCGACTGAATCGACTTTTGGGTCAGTCAAT
>NC_041381.1:498624259-498706411 GCF_002162155.2 Triticum dicoccoides
GGGGGCTCACCGGAGAGCTACCCCACTATCTCTCTTAGGGTTCAGGGTGGGGGCGGGGGGCCTAGAGGGCTGGCCGGGGCGGTGGGGCGGTGGCGGACCAGCGGTGGGGAGTTGTTTCGGGGCGGCGAGGCGGCGCTGGGGCCGGCGGTTTTGCCGGTCATGGCTGGCGGCTAAGGGGGGTGCAGGTCGAAGATGAACGGCAGGCCTGCCCTAAACTACATGTCAAGTGCCTCTCTGCTACCATTGCGTTCCGTTTCGACAGTAACATTCAGATTCCATAGTAAATTTTAGTTTTGACAGTTAAGTTTGGAGTCAACAGTTTTTACCTCATCTGTTGTAGTCAGGTGTTTTTTGGTGATGTAAATTTTACATCTAGTTTACATCATCTAATGGAGATGATATTAGAATCCCACTTGAGATTAGCGATGTCTTGCTTGTGCTGCTTCAGCCTTGACGTCCTACGGCTCACTGGAGCTGCTCCAACGATAGAACGATCCATCATAACAGAGCAGTGCCCTAGACGTCGTCTACAGATTCATCAGATCTTCCTCCACACCTCTGGCAGACACTTCTATGGCAAATAGGTTGACACGGCTACGGCAAAGAGGTTGTACACTTGTTGCATCACTTATTAGTTATTACTATACAATCATGTCGATCCATTAGGCTATTTTGGTTCAACAGAAAAACATAGCAATAGGGAATTATCCTATGGCACTCTACTATTCAATTAGTCATGCATTTTGTTGAAAGGAATGGAGCAAAACATCCACCTGGACCTAGTTTTCAAAATCATATGCATGAAAACAAGACCAAGTGCATTAGTGGCAGAATAACATTCTAACTGTACACGCTTTCATATGGTTTCACTTTATTTTGGCCATGTTTCTTTGCATTCCTCTGCTCTTCCAATTCCTCTGAACCAAACACCCAAGTTGGAAGAAATCCTGTGTTTACAAATGTTATGTTTACCATGTGCATTCCTATCCTATTCTGGTGTTTTTCCTATCCCTGCGTTTTTAGAATCATGCAAGCCAAATGAGCCCTTACAGAATTACTTCAGTTATAGGTAGGTGTCGAAGGAAACTTTGTGTGGTTTGTCCTGCTCCTCCCGCGATGTCGTCCACCTCACCTGAGCTGCTCCATCGACAGAAGCATCCACCAAACCAGACATCACGACTCCTGACCGTCTTTCGCCGCCTCAGATCTCCTTCCCTGCCGCCGGCACTCACCGCAACAGCATCACCATCATCAACTGAGCAGATGAACCTGAGGAGTACACGGGTCCACAAGAGAGGTCGCACTCTTTTGTTTCTGCTTATGTGATGCATTGCTTAAAATTACCTGCTACTTTATCGTCCTCACCTCTTGGACTCCAAGTCAGGTCCAAATTAATGTTCAAATTTGAGTTCTAAATTAGTTGTGGGGCACATATCGAGGCAGCAATGAGTAGTATCTCTGTATAATATGTGGTTCACCTAGGGTATGCCTATGATGTTCATCTTGGGTGGGAAACAATTAGTAAAGCAATCATCATCTATCTTTTTATTAAATTAAAGCAATCATCAACGTGCTATCATTATTTTTGGATCCATCCACTGGTTGTTATCATCACTCTAAATTTCTGCATGCTCTCCATACATAATCTCACTATATTTTTTTGTATGCATGTCCGATATTGTACACAGTCATGCTGAACATGTAGATAAAAAGAGAAGAGTTTTGCGCGGCAATACAATGTCATGCAGACATCGCTCCATGGTGGGTTCAATGGCAAACCCTCCCCCCCTCTCCAGATTGTAATCCAGAGGAAGATATCTATTCTGAGGCGGATTCAGACGCAACTAACAACTCCTATTTACCCCCCCCCCCAAGGTGTTTGCTCTACGTTGGCATGATGATGTTAGCCATATCATGCATATGTTGCCTTGCAGTGCCTAATTTTTAAATCATATATGTCATCTACTTAGTTTAGACATGTTCTATAATGCCACCTATTTAGTTTCTATATCATATATGGGAATTATGCAGTCTCATGTCTTTTAGCCAGCCATAATATATGTGAAATGTGCAATGCCATCCAGTTTAACTAGGCATCATATATTTGAATGATATCTTGCCCATCCTTTTCTTCATTACATTTCCATTTGTCGACAACGTTTGTACATTAAAGTACTGTTCCTGTGAATCAGCCATTGCTACCTATCGAAGCAGATCTCTTGTTGGGTCCCGATAGTTCCTCAGAGATGGATTCAGAGACAGATGACCAGTCCTATTCCCCCACCGAGGTGTATGCTCTAACTTGGCACAGTTATACTGCTCATATCATGCATATGGTGTCTTGCATTGCATAGTTTAGACATCATATACACAATATTCAACACCATGTTCTTAGTTCAGACATCATATTGAATGCCCTCTGTTTAGCATATAAATCACATATGTGAATTAAATCATGCAATCTTGATTACTTAAATAACATGTAGGTGAATTATGTCATGCGATCATGTTTAGTTATTCATCATATCTTTGAATTATGTTATGCTATGCTATCCAGTTTAGATAGACATCATATATGTGAAATTATGTCATGCTATACATTTTAGTTAAACAATATACATGTCAACTATTTCATGCCCTCTTTTTCCCACACTATCTATTGCTTCTTTCTCTCATACAATGTCTGTACATTCAACTATGTTTCCTATTTATCAGCCATTTGAATTGGAGCGGGTGATGCCAGTATCTAGCGGAGTAAAAACACGGTATTCAAATAAAACAGGGCTACCTCTTGGTGGAGATAGAACCCCGGTTGTACATGCATGAGAACCAGTCCTACCACACATAACCCAAACTCTCACAGATTGTACCTCTACTGCGATGGACAGACCACCAACTTCACCCAATCTAACCCCAACCCCAGTAGATAGTAACCCAGTTCCTGTTGACACAGCACCATCTCCACCACAGAGCTCCCAAACAAGAGCAGTTAGTTAGGCAGCTCCCGTGCCCAAAGGGCCAGTACTACCACGGCGAACACCAACTCCACCAGTTAGTACGCCTATTCCTGTGGAGGAAGCACAACCAGCTATTCGTAGTTTAGCATCTGTCGCATTTGATGTTGTTAAATCCTATGTTTGTATCTTCCCATCTTGGAAATATTATACTGAAGATGACGGAAAATGCCAGTTGCGGGTGTTTGTCCAGGAGTTATGCGTAAGTAATGTTATTCATGGCAATTACTTTGCTTTGTCCCATACATCCTACCTCCATGATGGTTATAATACAACAAATGTTCCCATTTTTCTCTATAGAGAAGGACCGATTTGGAAACTCAAGATGAGGTAACCTGTGCTAATACCTCTGCTATCTTCAAGAATGTTTGGTGGCAGTATCGGAATTACCTGAAGAAAATGTACTTCACCGGCAAAGAAACTCATCCATTCCCTTAAGTTCTCCTGAGAAACATTTACTGGACGATGACTAGGAACACCTTGTTCTATACTGGTCCCGAACCAAGAATGTGGTAAGGTCCATGAGCTCATTTTCTATTTTTAAGTACTATATTCTTGCGTCTTACTATACTCTGTTCATGTAGAACAAGTGCCTAAACCTGAAGAACAACTGTTCTAATTTAAGATTCCATTGCTATCATAGTTCAAAAAAGCGTTGGGCGTTAATTGTGCATTTTGCCACCGCCTTGCGCTTTACTGACCAAAGCGCATGCTTATGCGCAGTTATGCATAGGTTGAGCTTAGTTATGCGCAACGCATTTTGCCAACGCCTAGAGCCTAGGCGCGCTTAAGCGCTCGCTTAGGCGTGCACCATGATTGCTATCGTGCATACTGCTTTGCTCTTGTATCACTGTATTTACTCATACAAACTTATTTTTAAATTGAAGGATCCAATCGAAACTCCAATGGCACAACAGGTATGTTCACGCATCTTCCTTTAACAGGTTTGCTCTTATCAATAGCTTTGTTGATTTCAATTTCAATTGTGTTTACAGTTGACTTCTCATATCATGCACATTACTAGCATCACAACAGAGCCAATAGTGTTGTTGTACATGTAGACCCGTGGTAACCATCTGAAATCTTGTTGTGACCTGTAGTTTCCCACGCTTTGTATTCTTTCATTGCTGCTTTGTCTTGAACTGATATAATTTGAACGGCGTCTCTATTTTGATTTGGCAAGACACTGTAGTGACCATAGGACATAGATATATGTTTGTTTGATGCTTTTATTATGTACTAGTACTTGGCAATAGAAGACTTGGTAGTTTAATCCTGTCCACCTTACTAATGAACTGGTTCACCGAAATGAGTTTCATATACTAGTACATGACAAACATGTTATGTGTCTGCTGGTTTCTTCTTTTAGAATGCTGACCGAATATTGGGGAAGAGTGCCTTATTAAGAAATGGTAAAGGAAGTAATGCAGATAAGGTTCAGGATAGTGAGACATCCTTGTTGGTCTCCAACAAAGCTGATAAAACAACTAAGGAAGACTATCTTGAAGACAATGAGACAACCCCAAAGTCCTGCCTTGGTTTAGTGTTCGAGTTACTGGCCACTACCACTTGCATAAGCTATTCAAACTCACTGTCTGAATCAGTTCGGTTTCTTGAGTCTCAACTACAAGCTGAAAGACATCGCTCAGCTGTGCTGCGACAAGAAGCGGAAGGACTGCGGAAGTCCCTAGTGCATTCAGGTGCATACTTTCTGGTGCAACAGCAAGCGTTGGAGGATTTTAGCGCCAAACAGGACAAAGCTAATAAGCTTGCTAAGCTTATTGCCAGCATGGTGGATGCCCAGGATAACTTTTCTTGAGCTCTTCTGAAGTTGTTTTAGTTATGCTCTTGTTTTGCTGCCGCGTTTATTTGCACTGGTGGCCAACTTTGACGGCCAGTGTATGTAATATGCTGCTTTGTTCCCTATATTTGCACTGGTGGCAAACTTTGATACCCAGTGGATGTAGTATGTGTACTAGCGGTAATAGGCTACCGTTAGTTGCTTGCTTATTTATTTCCTTATTGTCTTGTTTAGTTGTTTGCTTGTAGTCACTATAGTTCTTTTTCCGTGTTTTTCTAGTGGCCATAATAACCTATATTTGGTAACTAGGCCACAATAATCATGGCAACACATGGACTATTGTAACCATGGGCCTCCTGCGAGCCGTATGATCGATGGGCTTCTACGGGCTGTAGGATCCATTGGTCTTCTATACGGGCCTTAGGGTCCATGGGCGTTCTACAGGCTGTAGGATCCATGAGCCTTCTACGGGCCATACGATCCATGCGCCGTCTACGGGCCGTAGGTTCCATGGGCCTTCTACAGGCCATAGGATCCATGGGCCTTCTACGGGCCGTAGGATCCATGGGCCTTCTACGGGTCGTATAATCATTTCGCCAATCATTGTGTAACGCCACTGATCTAATGCGCCAGGTGTCCGCCAGTTATTCGTCATCATTGCCATGTCATTTGCTTTCATGTTGCATTTTATCATGTCATCATGTGCATCTCATTTTGCATACGTGTTCGTCTCATGCATCCGAGCTTTTTCTCCGTTGTCCGTTTTGCAATCCGGCACTCCTATGTCCTCCGGCGTCCCCCTTTTGTCTCTTGTTGTGAGTGGGTGTTAAAATTTCTCGGAATGGCCTGAGGTTTGCGAAGCAGCCTTGGTATAGCACCGGTATTCCGCCTGTCATGTTTTGTGCTATTTGGAGTCCGTTTGATACTCCAACGGTTAACCGGGTAACCATAAAAGCCTCTTTTGTCTTGCAGCCCAACACCCCTCCAAAGTGGCCCAAAACCCAGCAAACTCCCTTCCATCCTCTCGGTCGTTCGATCACGATCGTGTGGGCGAAAACTGCTCCTCATTTGGACTCTCCTAGCTCCCTCTATCTATAAATTAGTCCCCTCCCCCGAATTTTCTGGCAAACCCTAGATCATTTCCCCTCCGCGCCGCCGGACGTTTCCTCCTCCACCGCCAGACATGTCCGCCCGCCGCCCCCGACAAATTGCACAGCGCCACGTGTCACCGCCGCCTCCACCCACCGTGCTAGCCACCGCGGCCCGCCCGAGCCAGGGGCAAGCCCGCCCGAGCCCATCGGGGCCCGGTGTCCGCCGCCGCTCGGCCCGAGCCAGCCCGCGCGTGCCGCCGCCGGCCGCCGCCTGGTCTCTCCGCCGGCCTCCGCCTCCTCCGGCCGCCGCCCGGCCGCGGCCCTCCCTCCGGCGCCAGGACCTCGCCTCCGCCGACCTCGTCGCTCCTCCGCGCCGTCCGCGCCAGCTCCGGCCGGATCCGGCCAGATCCGGTCCGGCCCGGCCTCGCCAGCGTCCTCCCCGGCCCTCCGGCCATCTTCTTCTCCATCTCCGGCGAGATCCGCCGCCACCTCGCCGCAGTTGACTTTGTCCCCGGGGTGAGAAAATCTGTCCAAGTCCCTGTTATTTTTGCATTCTGGCGCCCTGTTCAACGCATCATAACTTGCTGCATACTACTCCGTTTCGTGCGTGTAATATGTCAAATTGTTCGTCTTGATGAGTAATTCATTTTGTTCCATTGCATCATGTTCATTTGAGTCTATCTTGATACCTGAATCATTGTTGCAAGAGTGCAAGTTGTTGTTAATCTGCCGAAACTGTTATAACTTGATGAATTGTCATTTTTGCCATGTTTGATGTGTGGATCCTATGAGGTTGATGTCTACATGTGTTTTGAACTTTGCCATGCCATATTTACAAAGGTGTTTGAAATGTAATTTTGTGATCAATGTGGTGACTAGCACAAGCATGCAAACTAGGCTTCGTGATGTTGCTTATTTTAGTCCATGTTCTGCTGTTATTTTTATGCCATGTAAACTTGATGCTACAGAGAGATCCATGCTTATTTTGAGATACTTCATTAAGGATGATTTGAACACATGGTTATGATTTATCCATCCATGCCCCTGGACGAAATTATGGAGTAGTCTAGCATGTCATTTTTGTGCTCTACTTTTGCTATAAATTGTTTCCTGGCAGATTGTTTACATGTTATTCAATGTTGCCATGATTGTTGCTAGTGATCCATGCACCCTATGAACTTGCTCTTGCCATGCTTAGCTTCCTAAACATGTCTTCTTACTGTTGGTTGCCTTGCCATGCCATGTATTGCTCTGTGGTGAGTGGTTCAAGCTCACCAACGTGCCTACTTATCGTTGTTCCTGCCATGTATGAACCTGTCATATAACTTGCTATGTTTACATGGATGCCATCATTTCTTCTGATCCTTTTTGGCTCATGGTCAGTAAGGGAATTTTTTTCTATGAAATTAGTAGATTCATTCCATGCCTTTGTTTCCCATGATAAGATCCTGTAACATGTTGTTTGATATCTCTAAACATTGCAACCTGATGTTATTTCTGCAAAGCATGAAACTGTTATTATTTGCAATCTTGCCATGTGTTTTTGAGCATGTTCTAGTAGTTTCTGGAGATAGCTCAGCGTTCATGTTTTGTTATGCTTTACCTGTAATTCATGCCCATGCCTTTTGTTTTCTTGTTGAGGTGTTGTAGCATATTATTTTGATGCTTGCAAGATGCCTAGTTGCTGTTTTGGACAGATTGTTGCTATATCATGTTTGGAGTGTATGTGTTGAACCGTTGCTCCGTTTTGAGTGTGCTCTATATGAAACTTGCCTAGTTTTGCATGTTGTTTCATATTATCATGTTGCATCCTTGTTTTTGTGTGTTTGCTTGATGTTTGTTTGCATTTTGCATCAATGCCATGTTTAACTTGTTTTGCTCATATCTTCTAGGCCGTAGCTCCGAACTAAATGAACTTTAATGTAACTTGACTAGAATCTCGTGTAGATCATCTTGGTACATCTTAACTTGCTGTTTAACAACTTGAACAAAAGGTTTACTCAGATCTGGACCAATTTCGAAATTTGCATATGAGGACTTACCGGAATTGTTATATGTTGTTCCCGGCCGCATTTAAACTTGTCTTGATGTGTTGCTCTTGTTTGCATCATCTCTTGCCATGAGTAGCTTCATGTAGCCTTGTCATGCATCATGCTTGTTGTTCATCATGCCTTGTTCATGTGTGGTGTCTTTACCATGTTGTGTGCTTCTTTTCGATAGTTCCTGTTTCGTTGCGATCAGGAGGATTCGTTCGTCTACGCTTGGTCCGGCTTCATCCGTTCGTCTTCTTCATGGACTCGTTCTTCTTCCTAGCGGGATTTCAGGCAAGATGACCGCTACCCTGGATCTCACTACTATCATTGCTATGCTAGTTTCTTCGTTCTATCGCTATGCTGCGTTACCTATCTTTTGCTCATCAAGCCTCCCAAATTGTCATGAACCTCTAACCTTTGACACCCTTCCTAGCAAACCATTGCTTGGCTATGTTACCGGTTTGCTCAGCCCCTCTTATAGCGTTGCTAGTTGTAGGTGAAGTTGAAGATTGCTTCATGGTGGACAGGATTTTGTTAGGATATCACAATATCTCTTATTTAATTAATGCATCTATATACTTGGTAAAGGGTGGAAGACTCGGCCTTATGCCTGGTGTTTTGTTCCACTCTTGCCACCGTAGTTTCTGTCATACCGGTGTTATGTTCCCGGATTTTGCGTTCCTTACGTGGTTGGGTGATTTATGGGACCCCCTTGACAGTTCGCTTTGAATAAAACTCCTCCAGCAAAGCCCAACCTTGGTTTTACCATTTGCCTCACCACCACCTACTTTTCCCTTGGGAGTCGCTCTCTCGAGGGTCATCTTTATTTTAGCCCCCCCGGGCCAGTGCTTGTCTAAGTGTTGGTCCGAACCGAGCCGCCTGTGGGGCCCCCTTGGGGCAATTCGAGGTCTGGTTTTACTTGTAGCCTGTCTCATCCGGTGTTGCCTTGAGAACGAGATATGTGCAGCTCCTATCGGGACTGTCGGCGCATCAGGCGGTCTTGCTGGTCTTGTTTTACCATTGTCGAAATGTCTTGTAAACCGGGATTCCGAGACTGATCGGGTCTTCCTGGGAGAAGGTATATCCTTCGTTGATCGCGAGAGCTTATCATGGGCAAAGTTGGGACACCCCTGCAGGGTATAAACTTTCGAAAGCCGTGCCCGCGGTTATGGGCAGATGGGAATTTGTTAATGTCCGGTTGTAGATAACTTGACACCAGATCCGAATTAAAACGCATCAACCGCATGTGTAGCCGTGATGGTCTCTTTTCGGCGGAGTCCGGGAAGTGAACACGGTCTTTGGGTTATGTTTTACGTAAGTAGGAGTTCAGGATCACCTCTTGATCATTGCTAGCTTCACGACTGTTCCGCTTGCTTCTCTTCTCGCTCTTATCTGCATATGTTAGCCACCATATATGCTTAGCCGCTGCTGCAACCTCACCACTTTACCCCCCTTCCTTTCCCATTTAGCTTTGCTAGTCTTGATACACATGGTAATGGGATTGCTGAGTCCTCGTGGCTCACAGATTACTACAACAATAGTTGCAGGTATAGGTTTTATGATGATCATGACGCGAGAGTGATGCTTGCTTGCTTGAGTTCTACTTCTGCTTCTTCTTCGATCAGGGGATAGGTTCCAGGTCAGCAGCTTGGGCTAGCAGGGTGGATGTCGTTTGAGTTTCTGTTTGTGTTTCATTCGTAGTCGGATGATGCTCTGATGTAAGATGATGTTGTATTCGTGTGGCATTGTATGCCTTATGTATGTATCCCCATCTATTATATAATGTTGATGTAATGATATCCACCTTGCAAAAGCGTTTCAATATGCGGGTCTATCCTTGGTGGGACCTTCGAGTTCCTTTTTGGATAGGGTCGCATATTGGGCGTGACACATTGGCCATACTATTCATGGACCATGATGGGCCGGTAATATGCCATATTTGATAACTATATGAAAACAGCCCAACGGGTTTTTTTGACATGAAAACGGCCCAACATATTAACGGGCCACAAATGGGCCGACGTAACCACAAGTTGAATTTGGCCCACCAGCAGAAAATGACAGTAACGGGCTGTAAGTAACCGAATGCTGGAAATGAGCCCAAGAATAAATGGGCCTTGAGAAGGCCGAAAGATAACATGGGCTGGAAGCGACCCAATGGAATAATGGGCTGTTAATGGGTATAAAGTGATACACTATTCATTACAGGCCAGTTTCACCACGGGTCATTAATGGGCCGAGAGTTACAAAGGGCCTCATATGGGCCGAAAGACGTCATGGGCCATACATGGGCCGGAAGTTAAAACAGGCTGGAATCATATTGGATGGCCCATATGGCGCTACTGGGCCTAATTCGGATAGGTCGTAACGGGCCTTGGGTTAGCAGGCTGTAAATGGGCTATATGCGAACAAGCAGTTAACAGACTTTCCGTGGGCCAGCCCGCCACCTTTTGACCAAGTCAAACGGGGCGGCCTTTTCACAGGAATAGGCCTCTATTGGGTCATGCCATGTGTTGACGTATCATATGCGCCTTCGGTCCAATGAGTGGATGACATCTGTCCCAACGGTGAGCCGACACGTGTTTCCTCCAGCCAGTGATGATTTTACACATGGAAAATCCCCATTGGTCGGGGCTGTTAACGGGTTATCGGATCCAAAAACTGGACCCGATAGCTTAACAACATTATGTTACGGTGGGTGCCATGTGTCGGTCACCCTTGATGAAAGCACTTATGTGGGGCATGATTTATCATCATGGAAGTGGACACTTTCGTGATGATAATTTTGGTAATGTCATGGAACACTTCTACGACAGCACAGGTACGACTATCTTGATTCTGTCATAAAATCGTCATGGATGTACATGCATGGCAGAAAATGTGACCTATTGTGACAAACACGTATCATCGCGGAAGTGTATTTTCTTTGTAGTGTTGACTATGCCTCGGTATATCACCCACAAACCAATGGACGGGTCGAACAAGCTAACAGGCTCATCATGAGTGGCATAAAGCCCTGTTTGGTCCGTTCCCTGAAGGAATCTGATTGCCACTGGGTAGAGGAACTTGGTTCCGTATTATGGGGACTGCGCACCACCCCCAACCAACAACGGGATGCACACCTTATTTTCATGTTGTACGCCGTGGAAGCAGTCCTCTGTAGATCGAAAGTATGTCTATAGGGGGTGATTAGACTACTTGACCAAGTAAAAATCTAGCCTTTTCCCAATTTTAAGTCTTGGCGGATTTTAGCAACTTAACACAAGTCAAGCAATCAACCTACACATGCAATTCTAAGAGTGTAGCAGCAGAATGTAAAACATTGAATATGAAGGTAAAAGGGAAGGGTTTGGACAGGGCAAACGCAATGTGGACACGGAGATTTTTGGCGTTGTTCCGATAGATGGTGCTATCGTACATCCACATTGATGGAGACTTCAACCCACGAAGGGTAACGGTTGCGTGAGTCCACAGAGGGCTCCACCCATGAAGGGTCCACGAAGAAGCAACCTTGTCTATCCCACCATGGCCATCGCCCATGAAGGAATTGCCTCACTTGGGTAGATCTTCTGGAAGTAGGCGATCTCCTTGCCCTTACAAACTCCTTGGTTCAACTCCACAATCTTGACGAAGGCTCCCAAGTGACACCTAACCAATATAGGAGACACCACTCTCCAGAAGGTAATAGATGGTGTGTTGATGATGAACTCCTTGCTCTCATGCTTCAAATGATAGTCTCCCCAAAACTCAAATCTCTCTCACAGATTTGGATATGCTGGAAAGATGATTTGAGTGGAAAGCAACTTGGGGAAGGCTAGAGATCAAGATTCTTGTGGTTGGATTGGAATGTCTTGGTCTCAACACATGAATAGGTGGTTCTTTCTCCGAAAATGAATAGCGGAAGTGTAGGCACATTCTGATGGCTCTCTTTCAAATGGATAAGGGTTGGAGGGGTATATATATAGCCTCCACACAAAATCTAACTGTTACACACAATTTACCAAACTTGGCGAGACCGAATAGTGAAACTCGGTGTGACGGATCTGGTTCAAAATGTGAACATTACGGTTTTCGGTGGGACCGACAATATCAACTCGGTTGGAATGATGCGCTAGGGTTAGGGCAAGATCTCATCTTGGTGAGACCGATCTCATGAACTCGGTGAGACCAATTTCAGCAGTAAGCAAATAGAGACTTGGTCAAGCAAACTCGGTGGGACCAATCGCTCATTTCGATAAGACCGAAACATTACAAAAGGAAACAGAGAGTTTGCATTGAGAACTCGGTGGGACCAAATGCTCATCTCGGTAAGATCAAAATGTTACGAAGGAAAAACAGAGAGTTTGCAGTCCCATCTTGGTGAGACCGAGATGCCTATCAGTGAGACCGAACTGATTAGGGTTTCTGGCTATGGCTATGCCAAGTGAACTCGATGGCACCGGATAGATCAAATCTGTAGGGCCGAGTTTGACTTTAGGTTTAGGAAAAATGTGGAAATGAGAGAGTGGTTGAGGGCTTTGGATCATATCACTAAGCATTTTGAGCAATTAGACCATTAAGCAACACCTCATCCCTTTTTAATAGTATTGGCTTTTCCTATGGACTCAATGTGATCTTGGATCACTAAAATGAAAATGAATAGTCTTGAGTTTTTGCCAATATGTTTTCTTAGCATTTTGAGGGGTCCACATCTCTAGTCCATGCCATGCCAATCATTGAACTTTCTGAAACATTTAACTTGAATGGATATTAGTTCAATGAGCTATATGTTGTTATGAATTACCAAAACAACCTGGGGATTAATTGCACTTTTAATCTACTCCTTTTTGGTAATTGATGCAACATATAGATCAAAGCTTCGATAAATGATAATATAAATGAAGTACATCATCGCTTTGAGAAGTATGTGATAAGTAAGAGCTCCCCCTAAATTTATGCATTATTTAAAATTTCCTTTTGAATGCAAATGCACAATCGATTAGGATCATGGGTTACTCTTCCATGTCACATACATCTTGGTGGAGCGCTCAAAATGATAGAATATAAGAAATATGCACTCATCACCAAAGCAAACATGAATTATCACACATAAGAGATAAGATATCATCATTCAAGCACACATTAAAGCATAATATGATCAAACACATGATCATAGGAGTATATCACACACAAGCAAAAATAATGTAGCAACCAAACAAGCAAATAACAAGTAGCAAGAGAGGCAAATAAAGCAAAACACACTTTCTCTCTCTCTCTCTCAGCCTATGATCTATACACTTTCTCCGCTTTTGGCAACAAGTTACCAAAAAGCTCGAAAATGCATAGTGCTATGCAGCACTCTAAGCACAATCTTCGGGAGCTCCGGAGTGCAAAGATTGCATGGAGAGGAGTCCTTCAACAAAAGCATATGAAGAGGTCGGTGGGGATGGTGGAGTTGCAACTGGAGAGGCAACTAGGGCAGTGGCTGCAGGTGCTGAAGTGGTAGCTCTAGTTTCACTGGCTGGCATAGCTACAGATCTTTGTGCCCTTGGAACTCTCTGAAAAGCATATGTGGTAGCTCTCCCTCTCCTTTCCTCCGCTTCTTCTTGAAGTTGTTCAATTGTGGTCTGGATCTCTGTGACCTTCAAGTCTAGATCATAAAATTTTGTTTCAATGATCCTCTCAAGACTTTCTTGGTTTTGAGTCAGGGTGGCTAGTCCTTTCTCAATCCTCACCGTGGCCTCAAGCAGATAGCTAAGCTGATCCTGCTTGGTCTTGAGATGTTCAGCTGAGGCATCGAGAACTTTGGAAGATTTTTCTGCCTTCTCTGCCTTTGCTTTCTCTCTCTTCTCCCGAGCCTCTACAGATGTAGGATGGGATGCATCCATGACAATCTCATTGTCCTCAAATTCCGGCCTCAGGGGAAGGTGCTCTTTATCTAGAAGGTATGTGCCTTTACCCATCTTGGAGTTGATGAGCATCTGAATGTGTGGGGCATATCCACATGATCTCTTCTGATCTGCTGCAGTCCTCTTAATTATTTCAACAATCAAGGTCATCACCTTGAACTTTTCTGGCACATTAAACATATGCGGCAAGTTGATCGAGTGCCCTCTGATCATTCTATCATATCCTGATTTGGGCAACAATGTAAATGTCAAAATGGTGTTGATAGTGGGCATCCCTGATAGCAGATAGTAAATGGAGTCAAACTTGTGAGTCTCCAAGGCATCATCATGAATTTCCTTGTACATGTGTGCCATGGAGTTATGACCTTTCCTGGGCATGGCATAAACATCTATGTCATCTTCATACTCTTCAGGGGCATTTATCAACTTGGCCCACTCAGCAATAGAAGATTGGTACCTAGTACCCTCAGTCATCCAGACAATCTTGCCATCTAGGTAAAAACGTGTAGTTGAATTGAATTGCATCACCATCTCATCATTCTATTTTTCAATTTCTGACCAACAAACTTGTCAACTCCAGACAATCTGAAGTTGTCATGTACTCCAGGGAAATAATCAGCATTCTCATTAATATATGTCTAGTCAACCCATCTCATGTCACTGACAATGGGCTTCATGTCCAAAAGTACTGTCTCATAGAAGTCCTGGTGCTCCTTGGTGTGAAACCTGTAATCCACAGTAGTCCTTCTCCTGGTAGCATAGGGGTCTGTCTGTCTCCATAGTCTAAGACCTGCTTCTTTCCTCAATTTCATGTTCTCTGCAACTGGATGAGTATCATCATGATCTGGAATTTTTGGTTTGAGCTTCCTGGGCACTTGGGCGTCTTCATCTTCTTGAACTTCAGGCACCGGGGCCTTGTTCTTCTCAGCAGCTGGGATGTTTCTTGTGGATCTCTTGAGTGTTGTTGGCTTTGAAGCTTGTGCAGCAGCAGCAGCCTTGGGAGCTGTCTGGGGCTTAGATGGAGCAGCCCCTGACTTGATAGCATCTCCCAACAGCTTTTGGGTCTTGGTAGGAGGTGCAATGGGATCTTCCTCCTCCTTTTCATCTGATTCCCTGACCATAGATGGCTTTCCAATCACTCTGGCTATGGTCTTCTTGGCCCTTTCCTTCCTTTTCTTGCCCCCAACAACCTCCTCTTCTCTTGGTTCAAGGGTGAACTCCATTGTTTCCTGAGTTGAGACTCTGGCTTTTGACATGGGAATTCTCTTGGCAGGAGCCTTCTTCTTCATGCCAGGCTTAGTGCATACAGTAGTGCCAAATTCCTTCTTGACAACTTTTCTCTTTGAGGTTACTTCCTCAATCTCAAAGTCCTCATCTTCTGAGTCAGAAGTTCTCTTCTTCCTTTGCCTGACAATAGCCTTAGGAAGATTTCTTGGGGTGCTTCTACTACCGTCCTCATCGCTGCTGTTTGAGGGACTAGTGCCCTCACTCAGATTTGCCTACTCCTCAGATATGTTCTGGCTATCCCTGTTGTCTGACATTGCTGACTCTGAAAGCTGACCCTGTGAATAGATAGGTTGAGATAGAGTGGATGAGCATCACAAAGTACAGACATTTTGCAAAACAAAGGGGTCAAAAACTTAGTTTCAGTTTTCTACAAAAGCATTTCGGAGCTACCGATATGACAAACTCGGTGACACCGAAGCAACTTTAGAGTCTAAACATTTGAAATCGGTCAGACCGAGACACAGTTTGGTGACTCCGAGATTGCTAGGGTTTCACTAAGAAAGTAAACTCGGTCACACCGATTTGTATGCTTCGGTCAGACCGTGTAGTACATGTGCAATGGCCTGGGCCAATTTGTTGAGACCGAATTCTCCAAATCGGTCGGTCCGATATGAGTTCAGCGGAAATCTAACCCTAAGTTTTTGGATCAAAAGTAATCTAGAGGATGTTCTGGTTGTATAGAAGGAGCTCAATCGTGGCATGAATCATGGCATTGTCCTTAGTGCAAGAATCGGAGTTAAAGATTTGTAGGATAAGTATGTCTAGAGGGGGTGATTAGACTACTTGACCAATTAAAAATCTAGCCTTTTCCCAAATTTTAAGTCTTGGCAGATTTTACCAACTTAACACAAGTCAAGCAATCAACCTACACATGCAATTCTAAGAGTATAGCAGCGAAATGTAAAACATTGCATATGAAGGTAAAAAGGAGAAGTTTGGAGGGAGAAAACGCAATTTAGACACAGAGATATCAACCTGCCTAGCCTGCCTACTCGCGATCCTCCCTAGCCTAGCGTGAAGAGCTCACAGAGACACAAAGACACAGAGATTTATACTAGTCCGGGCCACCGCTGTGGTGTAATACCCTACTCTAGTGTGGTATGGTGGATTGCCTCGAGGGGCTATGGATGAACTAGTTACAAAGGATGAACAAGCATCAGGAGGTGAGGTGTGCTTGAGCTGGTGTGGTGCTCTACTTGTTCTTGTTTCGGTCCCCTTCTATGGTGGTGGCTAAGTCCTATATATAGTGCCTTGGCCCTCCTCCCAAATATGAGTGGGAAGGGATTCCACAACGGCGGGATTTGAAAGGGTACAAGTAGTACAGTCTATCCTGACAAAAGTAGTCTTCGCCTGCGAACAACCTCTGGTCGTGAAGCTGCGGTGGGCTCGGTGATGACCTCCGTCCTGCCATCCTAGCGGTCTTGGTCTCGTTGCACCAGAATGGAAAATTTTGGCTGATTTCTCAGGACTCCACGCTTGTGGCTTGCCTCCCTTGCACTGAGGAGGAAACCTGCGCTCTGCGCCCGCCTGGCACCCGCCTGGCCTTGGTCGTCATGGCTCACGTCAGCTGAACCTCATGAGGTAGTTGCATAGATCTATCCGCCCCTCAGGAGCCCTCCGGCGGAGGCCAACTCCTTTCGGGGTCTTGGCGTCATCCGCCTCACGAGGCTTGGCCCCTCATGAGGGTCTTGCTGCGTTGTTGTTGAAGCTGGGCCGTTACAGGCCGTCGATGGAGCCACGCGTGGTGGGCCACAGGCATGCAGGACTGGATACCCCCAAGTCTAGGATGCCGACAGTAGCCCCCGGGCCCAAGGCTCGCTCGGACTTGGCTTCTAGGCGAAGCCAAAGGGCAAGTACGGAGTGCCGCAGGCCCTAACCACCTGCGGCCTTGATGACGCGTGGCGACTGATTGGACGTGGGCGACTTTGCTTCCCCATGCTGCCTCGGCAACTGCTCGACTTGACCATTGCATGCTGCATGCAGAAAGGATCATCATTACTAGAAAACGTGGGAGGCCAACGATTTACCTTCCCCCGGCTATAAACGTGCGAGCGGGTGGAGCCCTGCTCATTTCTCTTCTATCTTTCTCCTGCTCACTTTTTTTTCTCTGTCTTGCTCCCATGGCGCCGATCAGGAGGTTCTTTGTGGCAGAGAAAGGGAAGGCCCCTAGGGAGGAGCCGGACCCTCTCCCACCGAAGAAGCGACTCCACCTCCATGACGATGTTGGCGCGAGGCGAGAGGTGGCCAGGCCTTGGCAATCAAGGCCTCCGCCTGGCTTCCCCCTACCCTTGTACGCCCGAGCGAAAGGTGAAGGAGCGCGTCGCCGAACAGCGCCACGCGAGAATGGCAGGGCTGCCATTGCCCTGCCGGCCACGCCACGGACCCACGCCGAAGATAGCTCGCGCGAGTTCATGGTGTGGGCGGCGATGCCTCCCGATACCTGGATCTGGTTCCCGCGGTTCTTCACCAGCGAACTGCCTCCGAGGGGACCGGTGGAGCTATGGCTGCAGCAAGCTAGGTGCAGCAGCTGCTACGTCTTGAGCTTGCGTTGGTTTTCCTTGAAGAGAAAGGGTGATGCAGCAAAGTACTATAAGTATTTCCCTCAGTTTTTGAGAACCAAGGTATCAATCCAGTAGGAGGCTCCTCAAAAGTCCCACACACCTACACAAACAAACAAAGAACTCGCAACCAACGCAATAAAGGGGTTGTCAATCCCTTCACGGCCACTTGCGAAAATGAGATCTGATAGAGATAGTATGATAAGATAAATATATTTTTGGTATTTTGTAATATAGATTGGAAAAGTAAAGATGCAAATAAAAGTAGACTCAAAGCTTATATGATAAAATATAGACCCGGGGGCCATAGGTTTCACTAGTGGCTTCTCTCAAGATAGCATAAGTATTACGGTGGGTGAATGAAGTACTGTCGAGCAACTGATAGAAAAGTGAATAATTATGAGATTATCTAGGCATGATCATGTATATAGGCATCACGTCCGTGACAATTAGACCGACTCTTGTCTGCATCTACTACTATTACTCCACACATCGACCGCTATCCAGCATGCATCTAGAGTATTAAGTTCATAAAGAACAGAGTAACGCATTAAGAAAATGATATGATGTAGAGGGATAAACTCATGCAATATGATATAAACCCCATCTTTTTATCCTCGATGGCAACTGTCGGCGTTCTGGGAATAGGGGTCCCCAGACTTGCCTGCCTGCGGCCTGTGGCGTGGCTCGAGTGGTGGACCAGTACGACCCATCTTCATCAACGCAAACTCAAGACCCTCGCGAGGGGCCAAGCCTTGCTGGGCGGACGACACAAGGCTTCCTCAGGAGCGGCCTCACCAAGAAGGCTCGCGAGGAGGCGGAGAGATCAAGGCAAGGGTACCTCGCGAGGTGCTCGTGATGCAAGCCATGACGATCGGGACCAGGCGGGCACCAGCCTATGCAGTGTCCTTGTTTCCTCTTCGGTGCAAAGAGGGCAAGCACAGACGTGGAGTACCGAGGCATCAGGAAAAGGTTACCATTTCGGTGGAACGAGACCAAGACCAGCAGAGCGGCAAGATGGAGGTCACCGTGGAGCCCAAGACGACATCATCGCCAGTGCCTTTGGCAGCCGAAGACCAACTTTAGTCAGGATAACTTGTACTAGATGTTCCCCTTCAAAATGGCCGTTGTTGGCGCCCTTCCCGCTCAATATTTTGGGAAGAGGACCATGGCCTCTATATATAGAGAAACCCACCATAGTAGAGGGGATCGGATCCTTCTCAAGGAAACCACCACCGTAAGAACACCTCTCGCGAGGCTGTTCTTCCCCTTGTACTATTCATCATCAGCCCCTGAGGCAATCCACCACACCACACACTGGAGTAGGGTATTACACCACAACGGTGGCCCGAACCAGTATAAATCTTGTGTCTCTCATGTTGTTCATCGTTTAGCTTAGATTCTCGCAAGGTGATTGGATGTGGATTGGTAGGGGGAAGATCTTCACGGGCACCCCAGATTTCGAACCTCAAGGGTCTGCCGAAACCCAACATCCGACATTTGGCGCGCCAGGTAGGGGTGCGCCGGAATCTTTCTTCCGTTGTTCCGTGTTCGATCATCCGTCGTGTCCATGGCTGACACTCGCCGGGCTCGCGCCGAGCGTCGGGCTGCTCTCGCCGCCCGTGTCGCCCAGACGGCTCCCGTCGGTGGGTGTCCCCGTCGTTCCCTGTTGCCTGCCGCGAACGCCACCACCAGCCCGGCGGGGAACGAGCAGCAAGCCTTGTCGCTGCATCCCTCGGTGCAGCGGGAAGGCCGCACCGCCACCCCATCGCTGACTCTAGCTGGTTCATCATCCCACGCCCGTCGCGCCCCCATGGATGCGCACTCCACGTTGCTCCTGGTGCGTGAGCTCCTGCACTACCATCCTGTCGACGAATTCTACGAGGAGTGGCTCGCTTGCATCACCGAGCTTGTCAGCGCCTCAGGGGGCTCCCCTGCGCCGTCCCTCTCACTTCCTCGCCCTCCGTCCTGCGCGGGTGATGCAGCCCAGGAGGTGCCTCCACCACCTCCTCCCCAAGAAGGCGCCATGGCTCCAAGGCGCACTGCCCCTGGACGAGATCCACCGCGTCCAGCGCACGCGTGACAAGAAAGGAGCTGCCAAGAAATCCCTCGTCCCCAAGAAGGTGCTCGCGTGCTTCCTGCACCAGCACGCCATGACCGCATCCCTGCACCAGCACATCAAGACCCCGCGCTGCTCTAGGCAGCGGCGCGCGGGGATCCCCAGGAGCAAGCCCCACGTCAGCAGAGAGCTCTGGTGGCCACCACAGGCTGTCGCGCCTTCACCACCGGGCTATGCAGTGTCGCCTGGCCGGGTAAGTCCAAACCCGACCTGCCTCCTTGCTACGATAGCACTGCCGACCCCGCGGAGTTCCTGCAGCTCTACAAGCTGGGCGTCGAAGCCTCCAATGGGGACGAAAAGGTCATGGCGAATTGGTTTCCCATGGCGGTCAAGGACGGTGCCCGCACCTAGCTCCTGAACTTGCCTCCTGGCACGATCTCCTCCTGGGACGAGATGCGTACCCACTTCATCGCCAACTTTTAGGGCACTAGTGACCATCCGCCGGCTGTGGGTGACCTGCGCTGCATCAAGCAGCAACCCGGAGAGACCTTGCAGAAGTACATCCTGTGCTTCAACAATACTTGCCTCAAGATTCCCAAGGTGACCGAGGAGGCCATCATCTCAGCGTTCTTCGACGGCGTCCGTAATGTCAAGATGAAGGAGGAACTGGCGATATACGAAGATCTGTGCACATCTTTTGAGTTGTTCAACCTGGCGACCAAGTGCGCAAGGGCTGAGGAGGGACGCCTCTCCCTTCTCGAGCTCCCAGCCGCAGATCCAGAAGAGAAGAAAGCCAAGTCCAAGGATGTGAAGCACAAGTGGGCAGTTGTGCTCGCAGTAGAACCGCACATGAAGCGCGGCACGGACCAGCCGGAGTCGTCCAAGGGCAGCCGGTACTGCATGTACCACGATCTCCACACCCACAACACCAACGAATGCCAAGAGCTCAGGGCCGTGCGAGAAGGCCGTGTCGGTCGACGCCCCGAGCGCAATGATCGGGGCTATGGCCGAGGCAGAGCAAGAGGTGGAGGATGATGGGACGACCGTGGCCCTCGCCAAGGGTGGCGTGACCGGCCTCGTGAAGACCGCTTGCAGGACCAGCCTCGTGAGGGGGCTTGGAGGGATCAACCTCGTGAGGATCGCCCAGAAGGCAACGCAGGCCTTCCTCCTCTGCCACCACCACCAAGAAGGAATGACGACCATCATTAGGACGAGGGGGTTGGGGGCTTCCAGGAGCCACATGTGTCGGATTTCGGGTTCCGACAGACCCTTGAGGTTCGAACACTGGGGTGCGCGCGGAGATTCGACCCCCTACCGACTCGCTCCTCACCGAACCGCAGGGACCTAAACTACCAAACTGAACAACATAAGAGACACAAGATTTATACTGGTTCAGGCCACCATTGCGGTGTAATACCCTACTCTAGTGTGTGGTGTGGTGGATTGCCTCTTGGGCTGATGATGAACAATACAAGGAAGAACAGCCTCGCGAGGGTCTGTTCTTGGTTGAGGCTACTTGGCTCTTGGTTCGGTCTAGCTCTCTCTACCCTTTTGATGCCTTCTAGATGGGAGGTGGCTAGTCCTATTTATAGGCAAAGGCCCTGGGCCTCTTCCCAAATATTGAGCGGGAAGGGCGCCAACAATTGGCCATTTTGAAGGGGAACAGTGGGTACCCTTATCCTGACTAAAGTTGGTCCTCGCGTGTCAAAGGCTCTGGTGGTGATGCCGGCTTGGGCTCCACAATGACTTCCTTCCGGCCGTTAGGCTGGTCTTGGTTTTGTTGCACCGAAATGGACGCCTTTGTCCGATGCTCTCGCCTGCGCTTGCCCCCTTTGCACCAAAGAGGAAAGGAGGACACTGCGCGGGCTGGCGCCCGACTGGCGCCCTTGGTCGTCATGGCTTGCGTCACGGGCACCTCGCGAGGTACCCCGCCTTGAACTCTCCGCCTCCTCATAAGCCAGCCTGATGACGCCGCGCCTGAGGAAGCTCCTTGTCGTCCGCCCCGCGAGGCTTGGCCCCTCGCGAGGGTCTTGAGCTTGTGTTGATGAAGATGGGCCACGCTGGGCCCCCTTTGAGCCACGCCGCAGGCCGCAGGCAGGCAAGTCTGGGGAGCCCCGTTCCCAGAACATCGACAGTAGCACCCGGGCCCATGGTGCGCCCGAACTTGGCCGAGCAGAGAGGCGAAAGGGCAAGTGCGAAGCGTCGCGGGCCCTAACAGCCTGCGGCCTGGGGCGCCGCGTGGTGGTTGATTGGACATGGGCGCATGTGCTTCCCCATGATGCCTTGGTAACCGCACGGGTTCGATGAGTCCCTGCATGCAAAGCGGGTCATGATTACCTGTGATCATGGAGAGCGATGGTTGGCCTTCGTTGGCTATAAGTACAGAAAGGCGCGCGCCCTTCGGTCTATCTCTCTGCTTCTCCTCCTTCCTGGGCCTTGCTCTGTCTTGCTGCGATGGCTCCGATCCGCCGGTTCTCCGCGGAAGAGAAGGGAAAGGCCCCCCAAGAGGATCCTGACCCGCTTCCGCCGAAGAAATGGCTCGCCCTTTGCTATTGGGGTGAAGGCGCCTGCCAGGAAATGCCGAGGCCCTGGTGTGAGCGGCCACCACCGGGGTTCCCTCTTCCCTTGTACGCGCACATTGGCGGCTCAGAAGGAGTCGACGCGGAATGCCACGAGCGGCGTCGCCGATAATGCCGACGGGTCACGAAGGTGTGCATCTTCCCTCCTGGAGTCCACGCCGAGTGCTCCTGCCGAGAGTTCGTGCTTCACGCCGCCACGCCTCCTAAGTCTTGGATTCACGTTCCCCCTTTCTTCGCCTCCGCCGTCCCGCAGGGGGAACCCCTGGGGCTTTGCTGTAGCACACCGGCTGCAGCACCCTCGCGACCGGGGCAGAGGTCGCGGTCGTTGCCCAGGGCGAGGTCTTCATGACTCGAGGCTCGGGTGAGATCGCCCGGGTCTGCAGAGCAAGGGGCGCCCTTGCGATCCATCTGGAGTACGACGGTGCTTCGGCAATGTCCTTCATGGTCTTCAATGCGGAGGGTCGCCGGCTGGAGTGCTACCCCGGGAGAGGCGGTCAGGACCCTGCTGCTGCGAGACAGAGGTCAGCCGACCGCTCCCTTGGCCGCTCCTCAGGCGATGGAGGCGCCGGAGGATCCAGCGACTCCGTCGAGCTCTTCGCGACTCCGGAGACGAGTGACGACAGCTACGAGCCCTCGAGCCTGCGCCGTTCCCGGAGCAGGGCGGGCTCGTCAGGCTGTCGCCGCCTCTGATCTGGATGGGCTTGGTGTCGGTGCTGGGCGGCCCACTGTTGATGATGGCGTCTGCCGTGGTGGTTCCTGTAGATAGGATTCGCGTCTTTTATTCTTGCGAGGAGCCAAGAATGTACCCGCGGGGGCTTGTAAGATGTTTGTAGCTTCGTTTGTCAATATGATCCTTATTGTGAAGCAGTGCGAGATGCTTATTCCGCCTTAGCTTAGTTTCTTCCTTTCAGACCTTGTGAGGGCTTGATGCTCTGCGCCGATAGGTCCCAGTCCCAAGGCGGCGTCAGCCGTCGTTGGTATGCCAGGTCGCGATGCCATGGTCAAGGCCAGGAGGTGAGCGGCCCGAGGTCCGGTAAGAGCCCCTGAGTCGTGATGCTCAGGAGGTCCCCTTTAGCGCTCAAGAAGCCATCATTCGGTGAGAAAGGAGAGCGACGTTGCTAACACGGGATTGCATTGGGTGCGGGGATGGTGCTGCGATGACTAGTGTTTCTGAAGAATGACTTATCTCGAGGGTCAGGAAATGCTTCCTGGTGCGGTGCTAGGCCCGTGCCTTGGCCGGCGAGGGGTTGCTTGGCGAGGTCCTCACGTGCTCCTCCCCTCTCGCTTGCGCTCCCCTTTCTGCTCTACGTCCTCGGATCCCGGCCCTCAAGCGAGTCTCAGCCGTCGCTGGTATGCCAGGTCGCGATGCCGTGGACAAGGCCAGAGGGTGAGGGCTGGAGGGCCAGTAGGAGCCCTGAGTCGCGATGCTCAGGCACCCCCCCTTTAACGTGCAAGCAGGTTGCACGGACGAGAGTGAAGAAGGCACCGTGAGGGCCTCGCCTGGCAATGCTCCTTGGAGGGACCCTGCAGGCTCATCACAAAAGGAATGAGAGTTCGCCGTGGCAACCGACAGTTAGCCGTTAGTTGCTTTGGAGAGGCGATGAGGCACAAAAGGCCTGGCGAGGTGTATTGGGGCACCCGTCGGTCAGCGTGGGACTCACAGGGCCCAACCCCAAGGCGGGTTGCGCCTGGCTCTGGGCCTTGTCTTCGAGTGTGTTCTTGCAAATTTGGCCAGATGCCAGTGCTCTACGTCTTCGGGTCCCGGCTCTCGGGCTGGTCTCAGCCGTTGCTGGCATGCCGTGGACAAGACCAGAGGGTGAGGGCCGAAGAGCCGGTAGGAGCCCTGAGTCGTGATGCTCAGGCACCCCCCCCTTTAACGTGCAAGCTAGGTTAGATGACGAAACTCTATGTCCTCGGGTCCCGGCTCTCGGGCTGGTCTCAGCCGTCGCTGGCATGCCAGGTCGCGATGCCACGGACAAGACTAGAGGGTGAGGGCCGGAGAGCCGGTAGGAGCCCTGAGTCGCAATGCTCGGGCACCCCCCCCTTTAACGCCCAAGATTCCGAGACCCAGGAGAAAAAGGCACCAAATAAGAAGCATGGTGGATTGAAAGCATAGTCCTAAGATATGCGCAAGAAGGATACATGCCGCTGGGACTGGCCCGAGTGGCTTGGGGATGATGCTTCCCGAGGGGCGCCCCCAACAAGGTAAGCTAAGGACATGAAAATAAAATAGGATACATGCCACAGGGGCGGACCCACGTAGCCTGGGAATAATGCAGCCCTGAGGGCGCTCCCAGCTGGAAATGAAAACTCGAAAGATGTCACCTGATAACGTTGGAGACGAAGGGGTGTTGGTGTAGCAGACTCGGTGGGATGCGGGAGCCGATCCTCACGAGCCCCCAGGCCCTGGAGCCTCGGGAGGCTCCGGAGGCGCTGGTGGCTCCTCGCAGGCCATCTCCATCTCCGCCAGGGCTGCGGCACGCCTGATCTCTTGAGCCTCCAGGATGGCCCTCATGAGACGTAGGTGCGCAGCAGCCGCGTTTGGCAAGCCGAAGGGCATGCGCACGTAGCTGTGGGGCGGGCCCTCGCAACGTCCCACTCGCGAGGGCCAGAGGCGCTCTTGAGACGCGGCTCGGTTGAGCCCCGGCATGTCGATGCAGACGCGCAGCCCACCATCCTCGCCTAGATGGGGGGCCACGGCAGGTAGGCGGCGGCTGCCTCTCATGACCCTTGATTCCTGTAACTCCTGAATGGCCTTGCTGACGAACTCCTGAGGGTTTGGCCCTCCTTGCCTTGCTCCTTCTTGAGGGAAACGTGCTTCGAAGCTCGCCTCCATGTGGTGCCCAAGCGCCTCCCTCGTTACCTCGGCGAGGTCGGTGGCCCTCCAGGGGAGAGCCCCCAAGCCCTGCCTGAGGAGGGCGCCAGGCGCGCCTTCCTATGCGATCGAGGGAGGATCCCCCTGAGCAGGCGCGGGCCCAGCGGGACCTTCCTCCTGAGGGGCCAGGCCGGTTGTTGTCTTCTTATTCTTGGGGGCGGCCTCGGGAAGCCTCATGCCTCCGTGTTCCGGGTCTTCCAGCGACGCGGCCTGAAAGGCTCTCTCCAGGGAGCACATTGCGTCCCTCTCTTCGCAGGGCACCGTGATGACCCCGCCGCTTCCAGGCATCTTGAGGACGTTGTAGCCATGGTGGGTTACGGCCATGAACTTGGCCAGCGCCGGGTACCCGAGGATGGCGTTGTACGGTAGGCGAATATGGGCGACGTCGAAGTCGATGAGCTCGGTGCGGTAGTTGTCGCGTGCCCCGAAGGTGACAAGAAGGCGGACCTGCCCTATCGGGACCGTGGAGCCGTCGGTGACTCCGGAGAATGGCTTGGTTGGCTGAAGCTGGCTGTAGGGCACTTGGAGATTGTTGAATGTTTCCATGGACAGGACGTTGAGCCCTGCCCCGCCATCGATGAGGGTCTTGGTGACTAGCACGTTGCTGATGATTGGGGAACAAAGCATCGGGAGGACTCCGGGTGTGGCCGCACACTTGAGCTGATCCGCTGAGTTGAACGTGATGGCACATGCTGACCACCTGAGAGGGCGCGTGGCCTCGAGCTTGGGGAGGACTGCATTTACTTCACGGGCGAACTGCTTGAAGATGCGCTGAGAGGCTGGGGCTTGAGCTCAGCCCAAGATGTAGGCGATTGCGCGTGGTTCCTGGAAGCCCCCAGCCCCCTCGTCCTCATGACGGTCTTCATTTCTCCTTGGCTGTGGCGGTAGCGGAGGGAAGCCTGCGTTCCCTTGCGGGTGATCCTCGGGAGGCTGATCCCTCCAGCCCCCCTCGCGAGGCGGGTCCTGCCAGCGGTCCTCGCGAGGCTGGTCGCGCCACCCTTGGCGTGGGCCGCGGTCTTCCCAACGTCCTGGATTCCTTCCTCCTCCTCGGCCGTAGCCCCGGTCGTTGAGGTCGGGACGTCTGCCGACCCTTCCCTCACGCACGGCCCGGAGCTCTTGGCACTCGTTGGTGTTGTGGGTGTGAAGGTCGTGGTACACGCAGTACCGACTGCCCTTGGAGGATTCAGGCTGATCTCTGCCCCGCTTGGTGCCTGGCTCGGCTGCGAGTACGACAGCCCCCTTGCGCTTCACGTCCTTGGCCTTGGGCTTCTTCTCTTCGAGGTCCGCGGCAAGCAGCTCGAGGAGGGAAAGGCGCCCCTCCTCGGCCCTGGCGCACTTGGTCGCCAAGTTGAACAGCTCCAAGGAGGTGCATAGGTCTTCGTGCATCGCCAGCTCCTTCATCTTGATGTTGCCCACGTCGTCAGAGAAGGCCGAGATGATGGCCTCCTCCCTTACCCTGGGGATCTTGAGGCACGCGTTGTTGAAGCGCTGGATGTACTTCTGCAGGGTTTCCCCTGGTTGCTGCTTGATGCGGTGCATGTTGCTCACGGCGGGTGGCCGGTCACGAGTACCCTGGAAGTTGACGATGAAGCGGGTGCGCATCTCGCCCAAGGAGGAGATGGTGCCTGGGGCTAGATTCAGGAGCCATGTGCGAGCTCCGTCCTTGAGTGCCATGGGAAACCAGTTCGCCATGACCTTTTCGTCCCCGTTGGCAGCCTCGATGCCCAAATCGTAGAGTTGGAGGAACTCCGCAGGGTCAGCTGTGCCATCGTAGCGAGGAGGCAGGTCTGGCTTGAACTTGTCGGGCCACGCGACGCTGCGCAGCTCAGGGTGAAGGCGCGGCAGCCCGCCGTGGCCACAGGGGGCCTTGGGCGTTGGTGAGCTTGGTCCTGCGGGTCCCCACGCGCCGCGGCTGGGGGCAGCGCAGGGTCTTGACGTGCTGGAGTAGGGAGCGCTCGGGCAGCTTCTCGAGGGCGTGGGACTTCTTGGCAGCTCTGCTCTTGCCGCGCTGGCGCCTGACGGAGCGAGTTCCGCCAAGGGGCCGCGTGCTTTGGGGCCAGGGCGCCTTCTTGAGGAGGAGGCGGCTGAGGCGCCCTAGGAGCTTCATTGCCCACGCAGGGCGGGGCGCGGTGGAGCGAGAAGGACGGCGCGGGGGCGCCTCCGGCGGCACAGACGTGCTCGGCGACTCGGTCGAGCCACTCTTCGTATACGTCGTCGATGGGGCGGTAGCGCAGGAGCTCGTTTGCCCCGATGAGCACAGCTCGGGCCTCCATGGCCGCGCGGGGCGCGCGTGACGATGAACCAGCGGGGCCGAGCGAGGGCGTGACAGTGCGGCCGTCCCGCCTGATGGACGGGTGCTGGGACGATGCTTGCTGCTCGTTCCCCGCCGGGCCGGTGGCGGCGTTGATGGCGGGTGACGGGGAACGACGAGGGCGCCCGCCGACGGGAGCCGTCTGGGCGACATGGGAAGCGAGGGTGGCTCGGCGCTCGGCGCGAGCCCGTTGAGCGTCAGACATGGATGCGGTGGTCGGGGAAGAACGGGACGACGGAAGGCAAACTATGGCGCACCCCTACCTGGCGCGCCAAATGTCGGATTTCGGGTTCTGGCAGACCCTTGAGGTTCGAACAGTGGGGTGCGCGCGGAGATTCGACCCCCTACCGACTCGCTCCTCACCGAACCGCAGGGACCTAAACTACCAAACTGAACAACATAAGAGACACAAGATTTATACTGGTTCAGGCCACCATTGCGGTGTAATACCCTAATCCAGTGTGTGGTGTGGTGGATTGCCTCTTAGGCTGATGATGAACAATACAAGGAAGAACAGCCTCACGAGGGTCTGTTCTTGGTTGAGGCTACTTGGCTCTCGGTTCGGTCTAGCTCTCTCTGCCCTTTTGATGCCTTCTAGATGGGGGGTGGCTAGTCCTATTTATAGGCAAAGGCCCTGGGCCTCTTCCCAAATATTGAGCGGGAAGGGCGCCAACAATTGGCCATTTTGAAGGGGAACAGTGTGTAAACTTATCCTGACTAAAGTTGGTCCTCGCCTATCAAAGGCTTTGGTGGTGACACCGGCTTGGGCTCCACAATGACTTCCTTCCAGCCGTTGGGCTGGTCTTGGTCTTGTTGCACCGAAATGGACGCCTTTGTCCGATGCTCTCGCCTGCGCTTGCCCCCTTTGCACCAAAGAGGAAAGGAGGACACGGCGCGGGCTGGCGCCCGACTGGCGCCCTTGGTCGTCATGGCTTGCGTCATGGGCACCTCGCGAGGTACCCCGCCTTGACCTCTCCGCCTCCTCATGAGCCAGCCTGATGACGCCGCGCCTGAGGAAGCTCCTTGTCGTCCGCCCCGCGAGGCTTGGCCCCTCGCGAGGGTCTTGAGCTTGTGTTGATGAAGATGTGCCGCATTGGGCCCCCTTTGAGCCACGCCGCAGGCAGGCAAGTCTGGGGACCCCCGTTCCCAGAATGCCGACAACGTGCTTTCGCTTGCATCTTGGGCGGTGCCTAGGCCCCAGCCTCTCAGCACATCTTCAAGCAGTTTGCTTGCGAGGTGAATGCAGTCCTCCCCAAGCTTGAGGCCACGCGCCCTCTTAGGTGGTCCACGTGTGCCATCACGTTCAACTCAGCGGATCAGCTCAAGTGCGCGGCAACAGCCGGTGTCCTCCCAATGCTCTGTTCCCAGTCATCAGCAATGTGCAAGTTACCAGGACCCTTATCAATGGCGGAGCAGGGCTCAACGTCCTGTCCGTCGAGACATTCAACAATCTCCAAGTGCCATACGATCAGCTTCAGCCAACCAATCCTTTCTCAGGAGTCACAGATGGTTCCATTGTCCCAATAGGGCAGGTCCGCCTCCCTGTCACCTTTGGACAACGCAAGAACTACCGTACCGAGCTCATTGACTTTAACATCGCTCACATTCACCTACCATACAATGCCATCCTCGGATATCCAGCCCTGGCCAAGTTTATGGTAGTGACTCACCATGGCTACAACGTCCTCAGGATGCCAGGAAGTGGCGGAGTCATCACGGTCCCCTATGAAGAGAAGGATGCGGTGTGCTCTCTTGAGCGCGCCTTCCAAGCCGTGTCGATCGAGGACCCAGACAGCAAGAGTGGGAACCTTCCTGAAGCAGCTCCCAAGAAGAAGAAGACATCACCTGGCTCAAGGCCTCAGGAGGCAGGCACCTCCGGAGGCACCACATCAGGATCTGCGCCCATCCAGGTGGCGCCACCCTCTGTCGCATAGGAAGGCGCCCGGCGCCCTCCTCGGGCAAGGCTCGGGGGCTCTCTCCTGGAGGGTCACTGACTTTGCCAAGATCACGAGGGAGGCGCTCGGGCACCACTTGGAGGCGTGCTTCGCGGCACGTTTCCCTCAGGAAGGCATAAGGCGAGGAGGGCCCAACCCTTAGGAGTTCATCACCAAGGTCACTCAGGAGCTGCAGGAATCGAGAGTCATGCGCGACAACCACCGGCTGCCCAGCGTAGCTCCCCATCCAGGCGAGGATGGTGGGCTGCACGTCTGCATTGACTACCCAGGGCTCAATCAAGTCGCGTCTCAGGAGCACTTCTGGCCTTCGCGCACGGGGCATTGCGAGGGTCCACCTCACAGCTACGTTTGCATGCCCTTCGGCCTACCGAACGCGGCTGCTGCTCACCAGCATCTGACGAGGAGCATTCTGGAGGCTTAGGTGGCCAAGCACCGCACGTTCCTGGAGGAGATGGAGATGGACCTTGCCGAGCCTCTCAGAGTTCCGAAGGCTCGTGAGGGTTGGCTTCTTCACGATGCACCATCATCTATACCAACACTCGCTCTGCAATGGTATCAGGTGACATCTCCCAAGTTTCATTTCAGCTAGGAGCGCCCTCAGGGCTGCATCATTCCCAGGTCGTGTGGGTCTGTCCCTGCGGCATGTGTCCATTCTGCTTATGTCTTTAGCTTACCTTGTTGGGGGCGCCCCTCGGGCTGCATCATCCCCAAGACGCTCGGGCCTGACGCTGTGGCGTGTGCTTTTCCTTGCATCTATCTAAGTTGGTTTGCCTCTTCATGCTTAACCTTCCTGTGATAATCGCCTGCTCGATTGACGCCTACCCTTGGAGCCGCTCGCTCTGGCATGGCGCTTGCGCATGGGTCCGTCCCTGCAATGTCGACAAATCTGAGTGGTCGGGCTCTGGCCGTGGCAGCCCCGCAAGGCGCTACCTCACTAGGCCCACAGTGCCTCAATCACTCCCTCGGAGCAACCAATGGATGGCTGGCAACCGTAATGGCAGTCCTTGTTTTCCTCGTGTTGGTGTATAGGATCCACCTAAGGAATAACGTTGGGGGCGTCGTGAGCTCTCTCTCTCTCTCCCGTGCGATCCGCTCGCGCGTTAAAAGGGGGCGCTTGAGCATCACGACTCAAGGGCTCTTACTGGCTCTCCAGCCCTCACCCCCTGGCCTTGACCCACGGCATCATGACCTGTCATACCAATGGCGGCTGAGCTCGCTCGAGGGCCGGGACCTGAGGACGTAGAGCATGAAGGAAAGTGCGGGGAAGAGGGGAGAAGCTCACAAGGGCCTGACCCAAAGACATCCCAGCTGCCGACGCGCAGGTCCGGCACCTTGCCAAAGAACGTCTCCAAGCTCATGAGATAAGTGCTCCTGGAAAAGCTAAATCAATGTGACACCAAACCCTTGCCTAATGCAGTCCTGTCGCGGCGACGTTGCCTTCCTTTCTTGCCCAGCGGAGGCTGCTTGAGAGCTAAAGGGGACCTCCTGAGCATCGCACCTTGGGGGCTCTTACTGGATCTTGGGCCACTCACCTCCTGGCCTTTACCACGGTATCGCGACCTGGCATACCAGCGACGGCTGAAGCTTGCTTGGGGACTAGGACCTGCCAGCGTAGAGCATCAAGCCCTCGTGAGGATAGAAAGGGGGAGTCAAGCTGAGGCAGGACAGGCATCTCGCATCGCTCCATAATAATGATAATATTCACAAAAGATATAGCAGACGCCTTACATACCCCCGCAGGGTGTTTCCTTGATTCCTCGCAGGGAAAAAGGGTGCTAATCCTAAGGGACGCTAACTACGCGCGCCTCCATGGTCGATGCCATCATCAACAGTGGGCCGCCAAGTGTCGGCGCCAACCCCATCCAGATCAGCCGCGCTGGCGGCCCGATGCGGCTGCCCTGCTCCAAGCACGACGCGAGCTCGGGGGCTCGTAGCTATCATCGCTCGTCTCCAGAGTCACGAGAAGCTCGGGAGAGTCGCTGGACCCTTCGGCTTCTCCGCTTCTACCAGAGGAGCTGCTGGGGAAGTGGTTGGCAGGCCTAGCCCTCGCCACTTCGATGCCCCGGCCACCTTCCTTCGGGCAGCACTCCAGTTGGCGTCCTTCCGTGTCGAAGACCTTGAAGAACATCAAGGAGGCGCCATCGTATTCTAAATGAATCACGAGGGCACCTCCTGTTCGGCAAACTCGGGCGATCTCGCCCCATCCCCGGGTCATGTAGACTTTGCCCGGAGCGACAACCTCAACCTCCGCTCCGGTCGCAGGGGTACTACAGTCAGTGTGCTGCAGCCAGAGCTCAAGAGGCCCCCTTGGCGGCATCTCGAAGGCGAAGAAGGGAGTAAGGCAAATCCAAGAGCTTGGAGGCATGGCGGCGTGAAGTACAAGCTCGCGAGAAGAGCCCTCGGCATGGACCACAGGGGCGACGATGTGCACCGCTGTGATTCGTCGGTGTCGTCGGTGGCGCAGGCGGTGCCGCTCGGCGTCTTCCTCTCTAGGGCCCTCAGCCCGGGCGTACAAGGGAAGCGGAAACCCAGGCAGCGGTCGCTCGTACCAAGGCCTCGACGCCTCCTGCCATGTGACCTTGTCGCGGCGGTCGGGGACCGACCGCTTCTTCGGCGGAAGCGGGTCGGGACCCTCTCGGAGGGCCTTTCCTTTCTCTTCTGCTGAGAACCGGTGGATCGGCCCCATGGGCGTAAGGTGGAGCAGGGGCAAGGAAGAAGGAGTGAAGCAGAAGGATATGGACTGCGGGGGCTCTCGCCCGTCCGTACTTATAGTCCAGATGAGGCCAACCATCAGCCTCCACGATCGCAGGCAATCATGACTCATTTCTGGATGCAGGAACTTGTCAAGTCGGGCAATTGCCGAGGCAGCGTGGGGAAGCGGAGACGCCCACGTCCAATCAACCGCCACGCGGCGCCCAAGGTCACAGGTTGTTGGGGCCCGTGACACTCCACACTTGCCCCTTCGCTTCTCTGCTAAGCCAAGTCCGAGCGCGCCTTGAGCCTGGGGGCTACTGTCGGTGTTTGGGAATGGTGGTCCCTAGACTTTCCTGCCTACGGCCTGTGGCATGGCTCGAGTGGTGGCCCAGTGTGGCCCATCTTCATCAACGCAAACTCAACACCCTCGCGAGGGGCCAAGCCTCCTGGGGCGGACGATGCAAGGCTTCCTCAGGAGCTGCCTCGCCAGGCAGGCTCACAAGGAGGCGGAGATATCAAGGCAAGGGTACCTCATGAGGTGCTCGTGACGCAAGCCATGACGATCGAGACCAGGCAGGCGCCGGCCTGTGCAGCGTCCCTGTTTCCCCTTTGGTGCAAAGGGGGCAAGCACAGACGTGGAGTACCGAGGCATCAGGCAAAGGTTACCATTTTGGTGCAACGAGACCAAGACCAGTAGAGGGGCAGGATGGAGGTCACCATGGAGCCCAAGACGGCATCATCGCCAGTGCCTTCGGCAGCCGAAGACCGACTTTAGTCAGGATAACTTGTACTAGATGTTCCCCTTCAAAATGGCCCTTGTTGGCGCCCTTCCCGCTCAATATTTTGGGAAGAGGACCAGGGCCTCTATATATAGAGATAGCCACCACAGTAGAGGGGATCGGATCCTTCTCAAGGAAACAACCACCGCAAGAACACGTCTCGCGAGGCTGTTCTTCCCCTTGTACTGTTCATCATCAGCCCCTGAGGCAATCTACCGCACCACACACTGGAGTAGGGTATTACACCACAATGGTGGCCCGAACAAGTATAAATCTTATGTCCCTCGTGTTGTTCATCGTTTAGCTTAGATTCTCGCGAGGTGATTGGACGTGGATTGGTAGGGGGAAGATCTTTGCGCGCACCCTAGAGTTCGAACCTCAAGGGTCTGCCGGAACCCAACATCCGATAGCAACAATACAGTATGTGCCTTGCTTCCCCTGCTGTCACTGGGAAAGGACACCGCAAGATTGAACCCAAACCTAAGCACTTCTCCCATTGCAAGAAAGATCAATCTAGTAGGCCAAACCAAACTGATATTTTGAAGAGACTTGCAAAGACAACTTAATCACACATAAAAGAATTCAGAGGATATTCAAATATTTCTCATAGATAAACTTGATCATAAACCCACAATTCATCAAATCTCGACAAACACACCGCAAAAAGAGTTACATCGAATAGATTTCCAAGAAGATCGAGGAGAACTTTGTATTGAGATTCAAAGAGAGAGAAGAAGCCATCTAGCTAATAACTATGGACCCGAAGGTCTATGGTAAACTACTCACAACTCATCAGAAGGGCCTTCCGTGGGATGTAGAGGCCCTCCGTGGTTGATTCCCCCTCCGGCGAAGCGCGACGAAGGCTCCAATATGGGATCTCGCGGATACACAAAGTTGTGGCGGTGGAAATAGTTTTTCGTGGTGCTCCTCATAGGTTTTAGGGTACGTGGGCATATATACGAGGAAGAAGTACGTCGGTGGACACTCGAGGGACCCACGAGGGTGGGGGTGCACCGGGCACCCTTGTGGCCACCTCCTCTATTGCTTCACGTCCACTCCAAGTCCCTTGGATCACGTTTGTTCCAAAAAGATTGCTCCCGAAGGTTTCATTCTGTTTGGACTCCATTTGATATTCCTTTTCTTTGAAACACTAAAATAGGCAAAAAACAGCAATCCAGGATGGGCCTCCGGCTAGTAGGTTAGTCCCAAAAATGATATAAAATTGTAAAGTAAAGCCCATAAACATCCAAAACAGGTAATATAATAGCATGGAACAATCAAAACTTATAGATACGTTGGATCCGTATCAAGCATCCCCAAGCTTAATTCCTGCTTGTCCTCGAGTAGGTAAATGATAAAAACGGAATTTTTGATGTGGAATGTTACCTAGTATAATTCTCAATGTAATTTTCTTTATTGTGGCATGAATGTTCAGATCCAAATGATTCAAAATAAAAGTTCATATTGACATAAGAAATAGTAATACTTCAAGCATACTTACAAAGCAATCATGTCTTCTCAAAATAATATGGCTAAAGAAAGTTCATCCCTACAAAATCATATATTTTGGTCATGCTTCATTTTCGTCACACAAAAATTCTCCCATCGTGCACACCCCCGATGACAAGCCAAGCAATTGTTTCATACTTTAGTAATCTCAAACTTTTTTCAACTTTCACGCAATACGAGCGTGAGCCATGGATATAGCACTATGGGTGGAATAGAATATGATGATGGGGGTTGTGTGGAGAAGACAAAAAAGGAGAAAGTCTCATGTTAACGAGGCTAATCAACAAGCTATGGATATGCCCATCAATTGATGTCAACATGAGGAGTAGGGATTGCCATGCAATGGATGCACTAGAGCTATAAATGTATGAAAGCTCAACAAAAGAAACTAAGTGGGTGTGCATCCAACTTGCTTGCTCACGAAGACCTAGGGCATTTGAGGAAGCCCATCGTAGGAATATACAAGCCAAGTTCTATAATGCAAAATTCCCACTAGTACATGAAAGTGACAACATAAAAGACTTTCTATATGAAGAACATGGTGCTACTTTGAAGCACAAGTGTGGAAAAGGATAGTAACATTGCCCCCTTATTTTCTTTTTTCTTTTCTTTTTGGGCCTTTCTTTTTCTTCTTTTTGGCCTTTCTTTTTTTCCTTTTTTTTTCTTTGGCCTTTCTTTTTTTGGCATTTCTTCTTTTTTTTATTTGGGTACAATGCTCTAATAATGATGGTCATCACACTTCTATTTATTTACAACTCATGAATTACAACTCAAAACTAGAAAAATATATGACTCTATATGAATGCCTCCGGCGGTGTACCGGGATGGGCAATGAATCAAGAGTGACATGTATGAAAAATTATGCATGGTGGCTTTGCCACAAATATGATGTCAACTACATGATCATGCAAGCCAATATGACAATGATGATGCGTGTCATGATGATGAACAGAACGGTGGAAAGTTGCATGGCAATATATCTCGGAATGGCTATCGAAATGCCATAAATAGGTAGGTATGGTGGCTGTTTTGAGAAAGATATAAGGAGGTTTATGTGTGATATATTGTATCACAGGGTTTGGATGCACTGGCGAAGTTTGCACCAACTCTCAAGGTGAGAGAGGGCAATGCACGGTACCGAAGAGGCTAGCAATGATGGAACGTAAGAGTGCGAATAATCCATGTACTCAACATTAGTCATAAAGAACTCATATAATTATTGCAAAAATCTACAAGTCATCAAAAACAAAGCACTACGTGCATGCTCCTAGGGGGATATATTGGTAGGAAAATACCATCGCTCGTCCCCGACCGCCACTCATAAGGATGACAGTCTAAGAACACCTCATGTTTCAAATTTGTTACACAATGGTTACCATACGTGCATGCTACGGGACTTGCCAACTTCAACACAAGCATTCTTTAAATTCACAATTACCCAACTAGCATGACTCTAATATCACCACCTCCATATCTCAAAACAATTATCAAGTATCAAATTGATCATAGCATCCAATTCACTTCCTATGCTAGTTTTTATTATAACCAACTTGGATGCCCATCATTCTAGGACCAATTTTATAACCATAGCAAATGCCATGCTATTATAAGAGACTCCCAAAATAATATAAGTGAAGCATGACAGATTAAAAAATTCTACAAAATCAAGCCACCGCCTTGGTCTAAAAGATTTAAGTGAAGCACTAGAGCAAAACTATCTAGCTCAAAAGTTATCAGTGAAGCACATAGAGTATTCTAATAAATTCTAATCAAGTGGGTTTCTCCCAAAAGGTGTGTACAGAAAGTATGATTGTGGTAAACTAAAAGTCAAAGACTAATATCATACAATACGCTCCAAGCAAAACACATATCATGTGGCGAATAAAAATATAGCTCCAAGTAAAGTTACCGATCGACGAAGACGAAAGAGGGGATGCCTTCCGGGGCATCCCCAAGCTTAGAATTTTGGTTATCCTTGAATATATTGGGGTACCATGGGCATCCCCAAGCTTAGGCTCGTGCCACTCCTTATTCCATAGTCCATCGAGTCTTTACCCAAAACTTGAAAACTTCACAACACAAAACTCAACAGGAAATCTCATAAGCTCCGTTAGTGCAAGAAAGGAAAACAACCACATAAGGTACTGTAGTGAACTCATTCTTTATTTATATTGGTGTTAAACCTACTGTATTCCAACTTCTCTATGGTTCATACCCTACATACTAGCCATAGATGCATCAAAATAAGCAAACAACACACGAAAAACAGAATCTGTCAATAACAGAACAGTTTGTAGCAATCTGTAACTCTCGAATACTTCTAGAACTCTAAAAATCCTACCAAAATAGGAAGTCATGTGAAATTTGTCTATTGATCTACATCAAAAAGAATCAACGCAAAATGACGTTTCTGTGAATTACTAAAATTATTTTTGTGCATGCAAAGTTTCTGTTTTTCAGCAGAATCAAATTAACTATTACCATAGGTTATCCTATAGGTTCTACTTGAGACAAACACTAATTAAAACATGAAAACACATCTAAACAGAAGCTAGATGAAATATTTATTACTAAACAGAAGCAAAAAAAAACAAAGAAAAAATTGGGCTGCCTCCCAGCTAGCGCTATCGTTTAACGCCCCTAGCTAGGCATAAAAGCGAGGATAGATCTAAGTAGTGCCATCTTTGGCATTCAATTCATAAGTAGCTCGCATGATAGATTCGTATGGTAATTTAACTTTATTTCTTGGAAAGTGCTCCATGCCTTTCCTTAATGGATATTAGAATCTAATATCCCATTCCTTCATATAAATAATCGCACCAATCGTTCTAAGGAAAGGTCTACCAAGAATAATAGGACAAGAAAGATTGCAATCTATATCAAGAACGATAAAATCTACGGGCACATAATTCCTATTTGCAACAATAAGAACATCATTGATACTTCCCATAGATTTCTTAATGGTGGAATCCGCAAGGTGCAAATTTAAAGAGCAATCATCAAAATCATGAAAATCTAGAATATCACATAAAGTTTTCGGAATCGTGGAAACACTAGCACCCAAATCACACAAAGCATAACACTCATGATATTTAATTTTAATGTTTATAGTAGGTTCCCACTCATCACAAAGTTTTCTAGGTATAGAAACTTCCAAATTAAGTTTTTCCTCATAAGATTGCATCAAGGCATCAACAATATGTTTGGTAAAAGCTTTATTTTGACTATAAGCATGAGGAGAATTCAACACGGATTGCAACAAGGAAATACAATCTAATAAAGAACAATTATCATAATTAAAATCCTTGAAACCCAAGATAGTGGGTTCAATGTTGTTTAAAGTCTTGACCTCTCTAATCCCATTTTTACCAATTTTAGCATCAAGATCTAAAAACTCCGAATCATTGGGACGCCTTTTAACTAAAGTTGACTCATCTCCAGTCCCAACATTATTTAGATTCATATTGCAAAACAAATATTTAATAGGGGACACATCTGTAACTTTTAGATCTTCATCATTATTTTCATGGAAACTATAAGAACACGCTTTTACAAAGCAATCTTTCTTAGCACGCAATCTAGCGGTTCTTTCCTTGCACTCATCAATGGAAATTCTCATAGCTTTGAGAGACTCATTAATATCATGCTTAGGAGGAGTAGATCTAAGTTTCAAATAATCAACATCAAGCAAAAGTCTATCAACGTTCCTAGCCAAATCATCAACTTTAAGCATTTTTTCTTCAAGCAAAGCATTGAAATTCTTTTGAGAGATCATAAATTCTTTAACACTATTCTCAAAATCAGAGGGCATCTTATTAAAATTACCATAAGAGTTATTGTAGGAATTTCCATAATTATTAGAGGAATTACTAGGGAACGGTCTAGGATTAAAGTTTCCTCTATAAGCATTGTTACCAAAATTATTCCTACCAACAAAATTCACATCCATAGATTCATTATTATTCTCAATAAAAGTAGACAAAGGCATATCATTGGGATCAATAGGAGCACTCTTAGTAGCAAACAATTTCATAAGTTCATCCATATTTCCACTCAAAACATTGATTTCTTCTATAGCATGCACTTTTTTACTAGTAGATCTTTTGGTGTGCCATTGAGAATAATTAGCCATAATGTTATCAAGGAATTTAGTAGCTTATCCTAAGGTGATTTCCATAAAAGTGCCTCCCGCGGCCGAATCTAAAAGATTTCTAGAAGCAAAATTCAATCCGGCATAAAACATTTGTATGATCATCCATAAATTCAAACCATGAGTAGGGCAATAGAAACCATCAATCTCATTCTTTCCCAAGATTGGGCAACATGCTCATGATCAAGTTTTTTAAAATTCATAATATCGTTCCTAAGAGAGATGATCTTGGCGGGAGGAAAATATTTAGAGATAAAAGCATCTTTGCAATTATTCCATGAATCAATACTATTCTTAGACAAAGACGAAAACCAAACTTTAGCACAATCTCTAAGTGAAAACGGAAATAACTTCAATTTAACAATATCATTATCTGTATCTTTCTTCTTTTGCATCTCACACAAATCAACAAAGTTGTTTAGATGGGTAGCGGCATCTTGACTAGGAAGGCCGGAGAATTGATCTGTCATAACAAGATTCAGCAAAGCAGCATTGATTTCACAAGACTCAACTTCATTAAGAGGAGAAATCGGAGTACTAAGGAAATCATTATTATTGGTATTGGAAAAGTCACACAATTTGGTATTATCTTGCGCCATTACGACAAGCAATCCAACACACAAGCAAACAAAAAGGCAAGCGAAAGAGAGAGGAGATTGGGAAAGAGAGGGCGAATAAAATGGCAAGGGTAAAGTTGGGGAGAGGAAAACGAGAGGCAAATGGCAAATAGTGTAATGCGAGGGAGATGAGTTTGTGATGGGTACTTGGTATGTCTTTACTTGAGCGAAGACCTCCCCGGCAACGGCGCCAGAATCCTTCTTGCTATGTCTTGAGCTTGCGTTGGTTTTCCTTGAAGAGGAAAGGATGATGCAGCCAAGTAGCGTAAGTATTTCCCTCAGTTTTTGAGAACCAAGGTATCAATCCAGTAGGAGGCTCCTCAAAAGTCCCACGCACCTACACAAACAAACAAGAACCTCGTAACCAACGCAATAAAGGGGTTGTTAATCCCTTCACGGCCACTTGCGAAAGTGAGATCTGATAGAGATAATAGGATAAGATAATATTTTTGGTATTTTTATGATATAGATTGCAAAAGTAAAGATGCAAATAAAAGTAGATAGCAAACTTATATGATAAAAGATAGACCCGGGGGCCATAGGTTTCTCTAGTGGCTTCTCTCAAGATAGCATAAGTATTACGGTGGGTGAATGAATTACTGTCGAGCAATTGATAGAAAAGCGAATAATTATGAGATTATCTAGGCATGATCATGTATATAGGCATCACGTCTGTGACAAGTAGACCGACTCCTACCTACATCTACTACTATTACTCCACACATCGACCGCTATCCAGCATGCATCTAGAGTATTAAGTTCATAAAGAATAGAGTAATGCATTAAGAAAGATGACATGATGTAGAGGGATAAACTCATGCAATATGATATAAAACCCATCTTTTTATCCTCGATGGCAACAATACAATACGTGCCTTGCTGCCCCTGCTGTCACTGGGAAAGGACACCGCAAGATTAAACCCAAAGCTAAGCACTTCTCCCATTGCAAGAAAGATCAATCTAGTAGGCCAAACCAAACTGATAATTCGAAGAGACTTGCATAGATAACTTAATCACACATAAAAGAATTCAGAGGAGATTCAAATATTTCTCATAGATAAACTTGATCATAAACCCACAATTCATTGGATCTCGACAAACACACTGCAAAAAGAGTTACATCGAATAGATCTCCAAGAAGATCGAGGAGAACTTTGTATTGAGATTCAAAGAGAGAGAAGAAGCCATCTAGCTAATAACTATGGACCCGAAGGTCTATGGTAAACTACTCACAACTCATCGAAAGGGCCTTGGCGATGATGTAGAGGCCCTCCATGGTCGATTCCGCCTCCGGTGGAGCGCCGGCGAAGGCTCCAAGATGGGATCTCGCAGATACAGAAGGTTGCAGTGGTGGAAATAGTTTTTAGTGGTGCTCCTTGAAGGTTTCAGGGTACATGGGTATATATACGATGAAGAAGTACGTCGGTGGACACTCGAGGGGCCCATGAGGGTGGGGGGCGCGCCCAACTGTAAGGGGCGTGCCGGGCACCCTCGTGGCCGCCTCCTCTGTTGCTTGACGTCCACTCCAAGTCCCTTGGATCACGTTTGTTCCGAAAAGATTGCTCCCGAAGGTTTCATTCCGTTTGGACTCCGTTTGATATTCCTTTTCTTCAAAACAATGAAATAGGCAAAAAAAACAGCAATTCGAGCTGGGCCTCTTGTTAGTAGGTTAGTCCCAAAAATTATATAAAAGTGTAAAGTAAAGCCCATAAACATCCAAAACGGGTAATATAATAGCATGGAACAATAAAAAATTATAGATACGTTGGAGACGTATCAGTAGCCTAGCCACCGGTGCTGAGGTCGAGGTGGTGTCGTCCGGCGACGTCTTCATGATGTGAGGATGGGGCGAGGTCGCCCGGGCTTGCCGAGTGGAGGGAGCCCTGGCGATCCACTTCGAGTATGACGGTGTGGCTACCTTGTTTTTCAAGGTCTTCAACGAGCGGGTTGAGGGGCTGGAGTGCTGCCGCGGAAGAGATAGCTCGAGGGACGCCGTGATGGGTGCTGGATATGTCGCCGCCCCTTCAGCGCTTCGTCCAGAGCAGCGACGGCTCCTGGGAATCCAGCGACTCTCCTGAGCCCAGCGATTCTCCAGAGTCGAGCGACGACAGCTACGTGCCGCCGAGCTCACGCCGAGGCCGAAGTGCTGTTGCGGCTACTGCCAGGCGTCGTCAGCGACGCCATGAAGCTCTGTAGTTGTTCCTCCTGTGTATGATGAAAATCAGCCCCCGCGGGGCTTGTAAGGACCGGGATGTATTCAGCAGTATCATTGTTCCTTTTGGCTTGCTAATGGATCTGCGTATTCCAATCCGGCTAAGTTCCTCCCTTTTCTCTTCCCTAGACAGCGTGGCGCTCTACGCCGGCAGGACCCAATCCCCAGGCAGGCTTCATCCATCACTAGTATGCCAGGTCGCGATGTCGTGGTCAAGGCTAGGAGGTGAGCGGCCCAAGGTCCGGTAAGAGCTCATGAGACGCGATGCTCACGAGGTCCCCCTTGGCGTGCAAGCAGCTGTATAGGAAATTGAAAAGGGGAGCTGAACCGCCCAGGTGGAACTACGGGGCGAGGCGTGCGGAGCGAAACTGGTGTCATAGTGAGTTGAGACTTATCTTTCATGGTCTGAGCCTGGTGGAGAGGCAATGCTTGCCGTTGCGCCTGTGGTGCCATCAGGCGGAGCCCATGCGGGCCACCCTACTGCCTTGCTTGCCAAGATGCTCTACATCCTCGGGACCTGGCCCTCGAGCGAGCTCAGCCACCGCTGGTATGCCAGGTCGCGATGCCGTGGTCAAGGCCTGGGGGTCAGGGCTAGAGAACCAGTAGGAGCTCCCAATACGCGATGCTCGGGAGGCCCCCCTTTAACCTGCAAGCGACTCGCGAGGCCAGATGGTGGTCGCCTGGGCCAACCCTTGGCTAGCTGTGGGGTGATCCTGCAGGTTAGATGACCAAAGAGTCCAACGGTCCCGGGCGTGTGTCGGAGGCACCGAGGACCCTGCGAGGTGGCGTATGCGAAGCAGGCCGCGAACCAGAGCTCGATCCCCGGGTTTATCAGCATTGCAGGGACGGACCCGAGCACAAGCGCCGTGCCAATGTGTGTGTGTCGTGCAGACATGGCGTTAGTCAGACATATTAGGGTCGTGAGGCGGAGGTCATGAGGTGACAATCATAGATAAAATTCACGGAAATGATTAGATAGTCCTAGTGAATGCAAAATGATATACGCCGTAGGGACAGACCCACACAGCTTGGGGATGATGCAGCCCGAGGGGCGCCCCCAAACTGAACGAACTAGGGAGATGTCACCTGATACCGTTTTTGAAGAGCTGTTGAAGTAGCCAAAAACGCACGTTGTCGAAGCCGTTCCTCACGAGCCGCCCGGTGCTGGGCCTCGGGAGGCTCGGGCGCACCGGGAGGCTCCTAAAGGTGCTCCTCCATCTCCGCTAGGATCACCTGGTGCCTGGCTTTGCTGGCCGCCTGAGCGTCCCTTATGCAGCACTGGAACGGATCAGCCACGCCCACGAGGCCGAAAGGCATGCGGACGTTGCTGTGAGGCGGTCCCTCGCATTGGCCGACATGAGACGGCCACATGAGCTACCGAGATGTGGCCCTGTTGAGCCCAGGGATGTCGATGCAGACGCGGAACTCCTTACCCTCGCTAGGGCAGCGAGCTCCACCTCACGGCAGGCGACGATCGCCTTGCAGAACCCTTCCTTCCTGAATCTCCCCGATCGCCTCGCTAATGAACTCCTGAACGCCTCGTGCCTCACGCCTGCTACCTTCTCCTGGGAAGCATGATCTGAAGAGTGCCTCCACATGGTGCTCGAGGGCCGCTCTCATGACATTGTCCAGGTCTGAGGCACTCTAGAGGAGATCCCCCGAGCCCAGCCTTCCTATGTGATGGGTGAAGGTTCCGCGCCCGGACACGCGAGGCTCGGCGCTACGTCCTTGGGTGTTGCTTCCTCACGAGATCCCCGGCCCAGCTGCAGCTTCTTTGTCTTGCGGGCAACCTCAGGAGGGAGGGCGCCATCTTCGTCTTCGGGGTTTTCAACTGCTGTAGCCTGGAAGGCGCGCTCGAGGGAGCACACCGCATCCTTCTCCTGATAGGCGACCGTGATGATGCCGCCACTTCCTGGCATCCTGAGGATGTTGTAGCCGTGGTGCGTGGCCGCCATGAACTTGGCCAGTGCTGGGTACCCTAGGATGGTGTTGTAGGGCAGGCAGATTTCAGCGACATCGAAGTCGATGAGCTCGGTGCGGTAGTTGTTGTGCTCGTCGAAGGTGACAGGGAGGCGAACTTGCCTGATCGGGTGTGTTAACCCATCGGTTACTCCTGAGAATGTCTTGGTGGGGTGCAGCTGGTAGTATGGCACCTGGAGTTTGTCGAACGTTTGGATGGAGAAATCATTGAGCCCTATTCCGCCATCAATGAGGGTCTTGGTGATGGTCACGTTGCTGATGGCGGGGGAGCAGAGCATGGGGAGCGCGCCAGCAGTGGCCATGCACTTGAGCCGGTCCGTGGTGTCGAAGGTGATGGCGCACTTGGACCACTGGAGAGGGCGAGTTTCCTCAAGCTTGGAGAGCGCCACATTGACCTCGCGCGCAAACTACTTGAAGACACGATGAGAAGCTGGGGCTTGTGAGCCGCCCAATATGCAGGCGATGGCACACGGCTCCTGGAAGCCCCCAACCCCCTCGTCCTGATGGTGATCTTCATTCCTTCTTGGCGGTGGAGGAAGAGGAGGCAAGGCTGCATTGCCCTGATGGCGGTCCTCACGAGGCTGCTCCCTCCAGTTGCCCTCGTGAGGCTGGTCCTGCCACTCCTGACGGTGGTCGCGTCCATCCCAGCATCCTCCACCTCGGCCACCTCCGCGACTGTAGCCCCGATAGTTGCGCTCGGGGCGTCGATCGAGGCGCCCGTCACGGAGAGCCCTGAGCTCCTGGCAGTCGCTGGTGTTGTGGCTGTAGACGTTGTGGAAGGCACATAACGGCCTCTTGCCCTTGGATGACTCGGGGTGGTCACAGCCGCGCTTGGTCTCTGGTTCTTCCACAAGCACGGCTGGCCCCTTGCGCTTCATGTCCTTGGTCTTGGCCTTGTTGTCTTCTGGATCGGTGTCAGGGATCTCGAGGAGGGAGAAGCGCCCCTCCTTAGCCCTCGCACACTGTTCGCCATGTTGAACATCTCCAGAGCAGTGCAGAGGTCCTCGTGGATGGCAAGCTCCTCCATCTTGACGCCGCGGACGCCATCGGTGAATGCAGAGATGATGGCCTCGTCCGACACCTTGGGGATCTTGAGGCGGACGTTGTTGAAGCGCTGGATGTACTTATGCAAGGTCTCCCCAGGCTGCTGCTTGACGCGGCGCAGGTCGCCCGCAGCCAGTGGGAGGTCACGAGTGCCATGGAAGTTGGCGATGAAGCGGCCGCGCATCTCCTCCCAGGAATAAACCGACCCCTCGGTCAGGTTCAGGAGCCAAGAATGCGCGCCATCCTTGAGGGCCATCGAAAACTAGTTTGTCATGATCTTCTCATCACCGTTGGACGCCTTGATGCTTAGCTCGTAGAGCTGTAGGAACTCGGCGGGGTCTATGGTGCCGTCGTAGCGGGGAGGCAGGTCAAGCTTGAACTTGCTCGGCCACACGACGTTGCGGAGCTCTACAGTGAATGCATGGCATCCTGCCGTGGCCACCGGAGGTCGTCGAGGGGGTGGAACATAGTCTTGGTGCACGTGCGCCGCCACCTCCTATGGCGACTCCAGAGCCTAGTGCTGGGGCGCTGGAAGCACGCGCGCTTCTCCTTTGGGACATTGCACCACCTGGCAGCTCACGTCATCTCGAGCCAGCGTTGGGTGCTGCGGGTCGTGTCGTGGAGCCATATGCCTTGGCTCGATGATGGCGCCCTGGGCCGAAGGCGGAGGAGGAGCCCCAGGCGCGATGTCACCTGCTGTAGGTGGTTGCTAAGGCAGCAAGCAAGCCGGCCCGTCGAAGCCCCCGTGCGCGACACTGATGAGCTCGGCGATGCGCTCGAGCCACTCCTCATAGATATCCCCCACAAGACGGTAGCGAATGAGCTCACGCGCCGTGAGCAAGGCGGCCTGCACGTCCACCTAGCTGCGGCGCGCATGGGATGATGAAGCTGCTGGGGTGAGCGACGGAGTAGCGGTGCGGCCATCATGGTGCACCGATGGGTGCAGCAACGAAGCCTGCTGCTCATGGCTAGTAGGGCCTATGGCGGTGTTGGCCACCAGATAAGGAGCACGGTGGGCGCAGCCGTCACCCGCCGGAGCCGTCTGAGAGATGCAAATAGCGACCGCGGCCCGACGCTCAGTGCGAGCCCTGCGCACGTCGGCCATGTAGATGTCGGAGCAGTGGCGGATCGAACGGCGGAAGAGAGGATCCGACGCACCCCTACCTAGCACTCCGAATGTAGGATTTAGGAATCCAGCAACCCGTGAGAGGTTCGAACACTTGGGTGCATGCGGAGATCTCAACCCGCCCAGCCTGCCTACTCGTGATCCTCCCTAGCCTAGCACAAAAGAGCTCACAGAGACACAAAGACACCGAGATTTATACTAGTTCGGGCCACCATTGTGGTGTAATACCCTACTCTAGTGTGGTGTGGTGGATTGCCTTGAGGGGCTATGGATGAACTAGTTACAAAGGATGAACAATCCTTAGGAGGTGTGGAGTTCTTGAGCTGGTGTGGTGCTCTACTTGTTCTGATTTTGGTCCCCTTCTATGGTGGTGGCTAAGTCCTATATATAGTGCCTTGGTCCTCCTCCCAAATATGAGCAGGAAGGGATTCCACAAAGGCAGGATTTGAAAGGGGACAAGTAATATAGTCTATACTGATAAAAGTAGTCTTCACCTGCGAAAAGCCTCTGGTCGTGACCCTGCGGTGGGCTTGGTGATGACCTCCGTCCTGCCGTCCTGGCGGTCTTGGTCTCGTTGCACCAGAATGGAAACCTTTGGCTGATTCCTCGGGACTCCGCGCCTGTGGCTTGCCTCCCTTGCACCAAAGAGGAAACCTGCACTCTGCGCCCGCCTCATGCCCGCCTGGCCTTGGTCGTCATGACTCACGTCATCTGAACCTCATGAGGTAGATGCATAGATCTCTCCTCCCCTCAGGAGCCCTCCGGAGGAGGCCAACTCCTTCGGGGGTCTTGGTGTCGTCCGCCTCGCGAGGCTTGGCCCCTCGCGAGGGTCTTGCTGTGTTGTTGTTGAAGCTGGGCCGTACCAGGCCGTCGATGGAGCCACGCGTGGTGGGAAGCAGGCAGGCAGGACTGGATACCCCCAAGTCCAGGACGCCAACAGGTGTGTTGATAATGAATTGCTTGCTCTTGTGCTTCAAGTGATAGTCTCCCCAACTCTCAACTCTCTCTCACAGATTTGATATGGTGGAAAGATGATTTGCATGGAAAGCAACTTGGGAAAGGCTAGAGATCAAGATTCTTGTGGTAGGATTGGAATGTCTTGGTCTAAACACATGAGTCTCTCTCTGAAAAATGAGTAGTGGAAGTGTAGGCACGTTGTGATGGCTCTCTCTTAAATGGAGAAGGTGGTGGAGGGGTATATATAGCCTCCACACAAAATCTAACCGTTACACACAATTTCACAAACTCGGTGAGACCGAATAGTGTAACTCGGTGGGACCGATCTGGTTAAAAATGTGAATGTTAGGGTTTTCCGTGGGACCGAAAATATCAACTCGGTGGGACCGATGCGCTAGGGTTAGGGCAAAACCTCGTCTCGGTGAGACCGATCACATGAACTCGGTGAGATTGATTTCAGTAATAAGCAAATAGAGACTTGGTCAGACAAACTCAGTGGGACCGATCACTCATTTTGGTGAGACCGAAACATAACAAAAAGGAAACAAAGAGTTTTCCGAACTCAGTGGGACCGATCGCTCATCTCGGTATGACCGAAACGTTAGGGAAACAGAGAGTTTGCAATCCCATCACGGTGAGACCGAGATCCCTATCGGTCAGACCGAACTGATTAGGGTTTCTGGCTATGGCTATGTCAATGAACTCGGTGGCGCCGAATAGATCAAATCGGTGGGGCTGAATTTGACTTTAGGTTTAGGAAATTTGTGGAAATGAGAAAGTGGTTGAGGGGTTTGGGAGCATATCACTAAGCATTTTGAGCAAGCAAGCCATTAAGCAACACCTCATCCCCTTTTAATAGTATTGGCTTTTCCTATGGACTCAATGTGATCTTGGATCACTAAAATGAAAATGAAGAGTCTTGTGCTTTTGCCAATATGTGTCCTTAGCATTTTGAGGGGTCCACATCTCTAGTCCATGCTATGCCAATCATTGAACTTTCTGAGACATTAATCTTGAATGGATAGTAGTTCAATGAGCTATATGTTGTTATGAATTACCAAAACCACCCTAGGATTAGTTGCACTTTCAAGATTGCACAAGGGGGTCGAGTTCATACCCTAACTTGGCGATGAACTCACTACGGCGGAGACCAGCGGCAGGAGGTCGTTGGCGATGATAGAGATCATCCAGAGACCACGAGTCGGCAGAGCTGGACAGGTGCAGGCAAAGTGTTTGGAGAAATTTCAAAAAATTTGCCCGAGGGTATATATATATAGAATCTGTAGGTCTGACCGAGTGGAACGACTCGGTGGCACCGAGATGTAGAATTGCAAACGGTTGATGCAACTCGGTGTGACCGAAAAGTTCAAATCTGTTGCACCAAGATTGAAACCTAGATCAACTTAATGAACTTGGTTTGACCGAATGGGATGAATCGGTCAAACCTAAATGCACTAAGATGTTTTGGAAGTTTAAGTCCATGATGAATCGGTGGCTCCAAGAGATCCTCACTCAGAGGGTTCGATGACTTGATCAAACTTTGTGATGTAGCACGAATAGAGTTTGAGACGAGAAAAACATAGATAGCTAGAGGGAGTACTTAGGCATTAATGTCCATCCATTTGGGAAAAAGAAAAGCTAAACAATTAAAGCAACAAATGGATATCCTTGATATGTCTCCAACGTATCTATAATTTTTTATTGTTCCATGCTGTTATATTATCTGTTTTGGATGTTTAATAGGCATTTATATGCTATTTTATATTATTTTTGGGACTAACCTATTAACCGAGAACCTAGTGCCAGTTTCTGTTTTTTTGCCTATTTTAGAGTTTCGCAGAAAAGGAATACCACACGGAATGAAACTTTCACGGTGATCTTTCTTGGACCAGAAGGAAACGAAAAGACTTGGAGATGAAGTCGGAGACGCAGCGAGGCAGCCACGAGGCAGGAGGGTGCGCCCATGGGGGTAGGGCACGCCCCCTACCTCGTGGGCCCCTCGTGGCTCCCTTGACCTAGCTACTTCGCCTATATATACTCTTATTATACCCTGAAAACATCTAGGTGAGCCATGAAACCACTTTTCCACCGTCGCAACCTATTGTACCTGTGAGATCCCATCTAGGGGCCTTTTCCGGCGTCCAACCGGAGGGGGATTCGATCACAGAGGGCTTCTTCATCAACGCCATTGCCTCTCCGATGATGTGTGAGTAGTTTTCCACAGACCTACGGGTCCAAAGCTAGTATCTAGATGGCTTCTTCTCTCTCTTTGATTCACAATACCATGTTCTCCTTGATGTTATTGGAGATCTATTCGATGTAATATTATTTTGCAGTGTGTTTACCGAGATCCGATGAATTGTGGATTTATGATTAGATTATCTATGATATTATTTGGCTCTTCTATGTATTATTATATGCATGATTTGATATCTTTGCAAGTCTCTTCGAATTATCGGTCTAGTTTGGCCTACTAGATTGATCTTTCTTGCAATGGGAGAAGTGCTTAGCTTTGGTTTCAATCTTGCGGTGTCCTTTCCCAGTGACAGTAGGGGCAGCAAGGCACGTATTGTATTGTTGCCATCGAAGATAAAAAGATGGGGTTTTCATCATATTGCTTGAGTTAATTCCTCTACATCATGTCATCTTACTTAATGTGTTACTCTGTTCTTTATGAACTTAATACTCTAGATGCAGGCAAGAGTCGGTCGATGTGTGCCGTAATAGTAGTAGATGCAGAATCGTTTCGGTCTACTTGACACGGACGTGATGCCTATGTTCATGATCATTGCCTTAGATATCATCATAACTTTGTGCTTTTCTATTAATTACTTGGCAGTAATTTGTTCACCTACCGTAATATTTGCTATCTTGAGAGAAGCCACTACTGAAACCTATGGCCCCCGGGTCTCTTTTCCATTATATTGAATCTCTTTTACATCTTACTAGTTTCTGATCTACTATTTTGCAATCTTTTACTTTCCGATCTCTAAACCAAAACTACCAAAAAGATTTACATTACCGTTTATCTATCTCTATCAGATCTCACTTTTGCAAGTGATCGTGAAGGGATTGTCAACCCCTTTATCGCGTTGGGTGCAAGTTCTTGACTGTTTGTGCAGGTATTCGGTGACTTGTGCGTTGTCTCCTACTGGATTGATACCTTGGTTCTCAAACTGAGGGGAAAATACTTATGCTACTTTGCTACATCACCCTTTCCTCTTCAAGGGAAAAAACAATGCAAGCTCAAGAGGTAGCAAGAAGGATTTCTGGCACCGTTTTTTAGGAGATCTACGTCAAGTCAAGCCATATGAAGTACCTATCATAAACTCTTCTCCCTTGCATTACATTATTCAACAGTCGCCTCTCATTTTCCTCTCCCCCACTTCTAAAATGATTTTCGAAAACCTTTGCCTTTTCTTTGTCCCTCTTCCATTCGTCTCTTTTTGTTTGCTTCTTGTGTGCTTATGTGTTGGATTGCTTGCTTTGTCACGATGACTCAAGATAATACCAAATTGTGTGACTTTTCCAATACCAACAACAATGATTTTATTAGCACTCCGATTGCTCCCACTACTAATGTTGGATCTTGTGAAATTAATGTTGCTTTGTTGAATCTTGTTATGGAAGATCAATTTTCTGGTCTTCCTAGTGAAGATGTCGCATCCCATCTAAACAACTTCGTTGATTTGTGTGATATGTAAAAGAAGAAATATGTTAAATTGAAGCTATTTCCGTTTTCGCTTACAGATCGTGCTAAAACTTGGTTTTAATCTATGCCTAAAAATAGTATTGATTCATGGAACAAATGTAAAGATTCTTTCATCTCTAAGTATTTTCCTCCTGCTAAGATCATCTCCCTTAGGAACGATATTATGAATTTTAAGCAACTTGATCATGAGCATGTTGGACAATCTTGGGAGAGGATGAAATTGATGATACGTAATTGCCCTACACATGGTTTGAATTTGTGAATGATTATACAAAAAAATTATGCTGGATTGAATTTTGCTTCTAGAAATCTTTTAGATTTGGTCGTGGGAGGCAGTTTTATGGAAATCACTTTAGGAGAGGCTACTAAGCTCCTATATAATATTATCGTTAATTATTCTCAATGGCACACCGAAAGATCCACTAGGAAAAAAGTTCATGTGATTGAAGAGATTAATGTTTTGAGTGGAAAGATGGATGAACTTATGAAATTATTTGCTAATAAGAGTGTTCCTTCTGATCCTAATGATGTGAATTTGTCCACTTTGATTGAGAATAATAATGAATCTATGGATGTGAATTTTGTTGGTAGGAACAATTTTGGTAACAACTCTTATAGAGGCAATTTTAATCCTAGGCCGTTTCCTAGTAATTCCTCTAATAATTATGGTAATTCCTATGGAAATTTTAATAAGATGCCCTCTGATATCGAGAATAGTGTTAAAGAATTTATGAGTTCACAAAAGAATTTCAATGCTTTGATTGAAGAAAAAATTCTCAAGATTGATGATTTGGCTAGGAATGTGGATAGAATTTCTCTTGATGTTGATTCTTTGAAACTTAAATCTATCCCACCTAAGCATGATATCAATGAGTCTCTCAAATCCATGAGAATTTCCATTGATGAGTGCAAAGGAAGAACCGCTAAGATGCGTGCTAAAAAAGATTGGTTTGTAAAAGCGTGTTATTCTAGTTTTCATGATAATAATGAAGATCTAAAAGTGATTGATGTGACTCCTATTAAATATTTGTTTTCCAATATGAATCTCGATAAAGATGGAACTGGAGATGAGTCAACTTTAGTTAAAAGGCGTCCCAATGATTCAGAGTTTTTAGATCTAGATGCAAAAATTGATAAAAGTGGGATTGGAGAGGTCAAGACTTTAAGTAGCAATGAACCCACTCTTTTTGATTTCAAGGAATTTAATTATGATAATTGTTCTTTAATATATTGTATTTCCTTGTTGCAATCCATGTGAAATTCTCGTCGTGCTTATAATCAAAACAAAGCTTTTACTAAACATATCGTTGATGCTATGATGCAATCTTTTGAAGAAAAACTTGAATAAAACTTTCTATCCCTAGAAAACTTTATGATGAGTGGGAACCTAATATTAAGATTAAGATTAAATATTATGAATGCTAGTGTTTCCACAATTCCAAAAACTTTGTGTGATGCTTTAGGTTTCCGTGAATTTGATGATTGTTCTTTAATTTGCATGTTCCGGATACCACAATTAAGAAATCTATGGGAAGGATTAGTGATGTTGTTATTGTTGCAAATAGGAATTATGTTCCCAATAGATTTTATTGTTCTTGATATAGATTGCAATCATGCATGTCATATTATTCTTGGTAGACCTTTCTGTCGGATTTCGGTTCCGGCAGACTCTTGAGGTTCGAACACTGGGGTGGGCGCGGAGATTACGCCCTCTGTCTACCTGCTCCTCACCGAATCACTAGGACCTAAACTACGAAATGATCAACACAAGAGACACAGGGTTTATACTGGTTCAGGCCACCATTGTGGTGTAATACCCTACTCCAGTGTGTTATGTGGTGGATTGCCTCTTGGGCTGATGATGAACAATACAAGGGAGAACAGCCTCGCGAGGTTCTGTTCTTGACTGGTGCGATGAACTGCTAGGAGGAGTTCAGTCGCCCTATCTCTCTCTCTTTCTATTCTAGATGTATGCCAGATACCAGATGCCTCTACCCTGGGGGTGGCTAGTCCTATTTATAGGCAAAGGCCCTGGGCCTCTTCCCAAATATTGAGCGGGAAGGGCGCCAACAATTGGCCATTTTGAAAGGGAACAGCGGGTACACTTATCCTGACTAAAGTTGGTCCTCGCCTGTCAAAGGCTCTGGTGGTGACGCCTGCTTGGGCTCCACAATGACTTCCTCCCTGCCGTTGGGCTGGTATTGGTATCGTTGCACCGAAATGGATGCCTTTGCTTGATGCTCTCGCCTGCGCTTGCTCCCTTTGCACCAAAGAGGAAAGGAGGACACTGCGCGGGCTGGCGCCCGACTAGCGCCCTTGGTCGTCATTGCTTGCGTCATGGGCAGCTCGCGAGGTACCCTGCCTTGAACTCTCCGCCTCCTCGTGAGCCATCCTGATGAGGCCGTGCCTGAGGAAGCTCCCTGTCGTCCACCCCGCGAGGCTCGGCCCCTCGTGAGGGTCTTGAGCTTGTGTTGGTGAAGATGGGCTGCGCTGGGCCCCCCTTTGAGCCACGCCGCAGGCCGCAGGCAGGCAAGTCTGGGGACCCCCGTTCCCAGAACGCCGACAGTAGCCCCCGGCCCACGGCGCGCCCGGACTTGGCCAAGCAGAGAGGCGAAAGGGCAAGTGCGAAGCATCGCGGGCCCTAACAGCCTGCGGCCTTGGGCGCCGCGTGGCGGTTGATTGGACGTGGGTGGAACCGTTCCCCCATGCTTCCTTATTTTATGCAATGCTAGGCGGACTCGTAGCCGCACACAGCTGCTCCCCTTTTCTGTTGCTTGAGTGCTCTCTGTTCGAGCAGGAGAGACTTCGTGAATCAGATGCCCGTCTTTGACGAATGGGGACCGCGCCCCGCTGGCCTCCAGGGGCCTCGCGAGAATCCAGTGGCGGTGCCCTCCCTTTCAGTCGGCCAAGGAGACTCTTCCCCAAGTGGCAGAGCAGGGAGGCATGAGCCTCCGGAGGCCGAGGGTGCCCCCATCGAGGTGACAGCACTGGGCAGCGCTCATGACGGCGCGCCCCCTAAGGCCCGTGCTGCCAGGTCTGAGGGCGGCGAGCCGCCGCCTGCTGCGCCCGCGGCTGAGGCCTCCGAGGCCCTAGCTGCTCTTCTTGGTGAGGCGACCGGCGGCGCGCATCAGGTAGACACCCCTGACGTGGGTCGCCTTGGTCCTTCCTCCTCGTCACAAGTTGACCCCTGCCCTCAACTCTTGGGTCGCTTCCGTGTAGACTTTTAGGCCCTCCGGAAGAGAACGGAGGCCCTGGGCGATGATTACCCTTGTCACCTGCTGAAGCGCAGGAAGTACTTCGCCATCGACGAGTAAGCCTTCTCCCTTCCCAGCTCCAGATTCTTCTACTGCCCTTCCCGATCCTTGTTCCGCAGGGCCCTTCCTTCCGAGCTCACGGAGGTGGCTGAGGAGCCATCCCTCTCGCCTCCGCCCTCTCCGACGTCTTCGATCGTTCCAAGCAGCTGGGCCCTTGTGGTGAGGCCGGTTGGAGAGACGAACCATCCCGAGGCGCAAAGCGTCCCCGCACGCCTCGCGACCTTCCTTCGCGAGCCTTCTCGTGGCATAGCCAGCCTGCCGTGGGCTTCTCGTCTGGTCGTGAACCATGATTGGCTGGGGTACTCCCAGCTCTCTTCACTTGGGGATGGATTGGCTCCAGGCCGGGCTTCCGGCGAGGCGTGCCCGGTCGCCTCAAGGGTGCCAGCCCCGAGCCCCCTGCCCGGAGGGGGAGCGCTGATTCGTGCCCCCCGGCATTTGCTTGGGGCGGATGATGGCGTGGAAGACATACTCGAGCGTGCCCGGGAGCGTCGCGCTCTTCGCCAAGGGTTTCTCTGGAGGGTGGCTGACGCGGTGAGCCTGCTTGGTGAAGAGCTTGCTGATGAAGACGCGCGCCTTGAGGCCGAGGGCCTGCGCCTGGTTGCAGAGAGGCGCAAGCTGGAGGCAGTTGTCGCCCTCGCGCGCCGTCATCCCGATCTCGACGATGAGGAGGCCAAGGCGTTGCTGGCAGCCTCTCAGGAGGTGTGTTCCCGGGCCATCGAAGAAGCCCGAGAAGCTGACCGGTGGCAAGAGGCCGCGGAGGAGCGGGCACGGGAACTCCTGGCGCGGTGCCACTCGCTAGAGGAGCAGGTGGAGCTGCGTGAGGTGGCCCTTGCGTCGATGAAGGTGGTCTCCGGCGACCCGGCGGAGCTCCAAAAGCATGAGGAGGCGCTGACGCTGGAAGCCGCCGAGCGCGCACGTGAGTACGAGCGCCTGGAGACGAGGGAGCGCTCGATGACACGGGCGGAGGACGATGTCGCCGCACGGGAGACCCGCATCTCGGAGGAGGTCGGACATCGGGTGGCGACGGCGCGCCTGAACCTTGGGCGCGAGTTCGAGGAGAGGCTAGAGTTGATCCAAATCGAGGCCGAAGGTAGGACCACTATCCTGAGGGCCAAGCTAGAGGAAGCGACGCAGCGGGCCGATGCTTTGCGGGCCGCACTTGAGGTGGCGCAGGGGGAGTCAACTACTTTTCGTGCCGAGGTGCTTCTTCTTCGCCAGCAGGTGGACGAGGCTGAGGCCGTCGCCTGCCAGAATGCGGACGAGATACATCAGCGGCGTCTCCTGGAACATGAGCACGCCCCCATGCTCACCACGCTTCGGGAGAGAGCCAACACGGCCTTGGGTAACATCTGCGAGGCGGCCGTTGGCGAGCCGCACGCAATCAACTAGCCGGCAACCTTCAGTTCTTCACCGACATCGTGACGCAGCTGGAGGCGCGGTCGGTCAGGGCCAACAGGTTGGTGGAGGAGAGGAGCCGCGCCCTGCTCGGGTGTGCCTTTTCCCACGTCTTCAGCCATCTCCAGAACATGGATACTCACTTCGACTTCGACGCCGCCATAGCCCCAGTTCCCCAGGCCGTCCGGGGTGACCTGGCGGACTAGGTGGAAGACAACATGGACGCTCTTGTTAGAGCCTTCGCTTCAGATGACGATGACGCGATCGTGGCCGCCGACGAGGGCGGCGTGGTGAACGGTCCTGACGCTGCTGACGACAATGCAGAGGGCGATGGCGAGGCCAGCGACGCCAGCGACAGTTCGGGTGGTGCTCCTGAGGATGCATTGGGGGATTTATCCGACTGACTGCGCATTGCTCCTGTTTCCTTACCCTGCATGAATAGAACGCAGGCTTTCGACCTGATGGTTGTAAGAGCATTTTGGGAGGGGGTGCCCCTCATGTAAAGCTTATGTTCAGCGTACTAGTGGATGCTACATTACCCATATGCCCGCGCCAAGTGGTTGGCTAGGTGACGAGCCGGCTGACTAGTTTACCTTTGTCCCGTGCGGGTCCTGAGATAATTTGTGGGAGGCTGTGGTGTCTCGAGTGCCTCCTAATCAAATTCGTAGGATCTGCAGCGAAAAAACCTCCTGAGAGGATATGACGGTGGCAGTCTGGGCTGCACGCAAGCTAGGCCAGACCCGGCTCGTGAGGGGCTCACGAGGGGAGGCAGCTGAGGCGAGGTCGTAGCCGGAACGCGAGAGATTTCTCGAACGAGACTAAGCACCCCTTCCCTGAACACATGCAAATCTCAAATTCGAATCCAACTTAAATCCAGCGGGGGAAAACAACAACCAAGGGAAAAGCAATGAAAGCAGAAAAAAGGCCGCGTCCGGCACCTAGTCTAGTCTTGGACGTCTTCTCACCAGCGCGGAGCTAAGTGCTGCCACTGGGCGTGGGAGGGAGCCCCAGGGCCTGAGGCCGGCACCCCTGAGACTCCGGGGCGTGTACAACCCCACTCATTATTACGTGAGAGTGTCATGGGGCGGCGAGCGTCACAGGCACTGGGCCTTCTTCACAGGTACCGGCCTTGCTTCATATCGCCAGACGAGGGCCCCGATTTGCGCCACACTCTAGTGCCATCAACGACGACCGGAAACCAGGACATCGACGATGGGGTAGAGCGGTCGCCAGCGGTTCCCCCAACGACCACGGGTCCTCCGCCAGGGGCAGGCCCTGAGGCACCTCCCCAGCGGAGGGCCTACCTCCTGGGAACGCCTTGCTCCGAACGCCGCGGTGGTGATGTCGGATCCCGGCCCCTCCCCTGCAGCCCCCGATGGTCTCCTCCTGAGGGGTAGGAGACTGTGGGGGCGGGGCAACTGCTCGTTGTGGCGACCTGCACCTCCTGCGACCCATGATTAGTGTATGCCTGCTCCTGAGGAATTAGTGGTACCCGATAATCGTTGCTTCCAGCGGGGCCGGTGGGGCCGTCCCGGGACTCCTGGAAGAGCTCAGCTTCTGGCGCCTCGTCCCCCCAGCTTGGGCTGAGGAGTGAGCCCTATTCGCCCTCGCGCGGGTGCCCTTGGTCCATCATGTGAGGCACGTACTCTTCTGGGGCTGTCATCCCGAAGGTCGCGCCATAGTGCTCCGCGTGTCATGCAACTCTGCTTGATGTGCCAACCTGGGGGTGGTAGCGCGGCAGCCCACTGGGGCCGTGGGTTGTGACGAGCCCTTCTTCGCTGGCGGGGAGCGGAGTCAGTGCTGCCGCTGGCCCGATGCTGACAGCTTCGTTGGTGTAGGGGTAGCCTTGGAGCCCGCGGGTGCGCGTGGAGCCCCCGCGCGGGCCGCCCTGGGCCTAAGACGGGAGCTCAGTGCAGAAGGGGTGAGCCCCCGAGGCGGCGAAGCCTAGGAGCTCTGCCACCCGCTCTAGAAGCACGTTGCGGCCGCCTTCCATCAGCCTGCACTGCAGCAGCTCTCGGGCCACCGTGAGCGCGGCCCTTGAGTTCGCCTGCTCCCGGCGAGTGTACGGCGTCGTGGCCGCGGCGTGGTTGGAGGCCCTTGCTGCTGACCGCGTCTGTCGCGGTGTGAGAGCTGTCGGGGCCTGTCCACGTTGCCCATGGCCCGCAGCGCCCTGCGGACCGCGAGCTGCCTGGGGAATGGGGTTGCCCGGGGCGAGCGGCTCTGCGTGGGCGGGCCAAGCCGCCTAGGGATCAGGGTTGCCCGCCTGGTCACCGGACATGGTGATGACGATGCGACGGGACGCAAAGTGGCAGAAGGCGGATCCCGGCACACCCCTACCTGGCGCGCCAAATGTCGGATTTTGGGTTCCAGCAGACCCTTGAGGTTCGAACACTGGGTGCGCGCGGAGATTACGCCCTCTGTCTACCTGCTCCTCACCGAATCGCTAGGACCTAAACTACGAAAAGATCAACACAAGAGACATAGGGTTTATACTGGTTCAGGCCACCATTATGGTGTAATACCCTACTCCAGTGTGTGGTGTGGTGGATTGCCTCTTGGGCTGATGATGAACAATACAAGGGAGAACAGCCTCGCGAGGGTCTGTTCTTGACTGGTGCGATGAACTGCTAGGAGGAGTTCAGTCGCCCTATCTCTCTCTCTTTCCATTCTAGATGTATGCCAGATACCAAATGCCTCTACCCTGGGGGTGGCTAGTCCTATTTATAGGCAAAGGCCCTGGGCCTCTTCCCAAATATTGAGCGGGAAGGGCACCAACAATTGGCCATTTTGAAGGGGAACAGCGGGTACACTTATCCTGACTAAAGTTCGTCCTCGCCTGTCAAAAGCTATGGTGGTGACGCCTGCTTGGGCTCCACAATGACTTCCTCCCTGCCGTTGGGCTGGTCTTGGTCTCGTTGCACCGAAATGGATGCCTTTGCTTGATGCTCTCGCCTGCGCTTGCTCCCTTTGCACCAAAGAGGAAAGGAGGACACTGCGCGGGCTGGCGTCCGACTGGCGCCCTTGGTCGTCATGGCTTGCGTCATGGGCACCTCGCGAGGTACCCTGCCTTGAACTCTCCGCCTCCTCATGAGCCATCCTGATGAGGCCGTGCCTGAGGAAGCTCCCTGTCATCCGCCTCGCAAGGTCGGCCCCTCGCGAGGGTCTTGAGCTTGTGTTGCTGAAGATGGGCTGCGCTGGGCCCCCCTTTGAGCCACGCCGCAGGCCGCAGGCAGGCAAGTCTGGGGACCCCTGTTCCTAGAACGCCGACACTTTCCTTAGAACGATTGGTGCAATTATTTATATGAAAGAAGGAAACATTAGATTCCAATTTCCGTTAAGGAAGGCATGGGACACTTTCCTAGAAATAAAATTAAATTGCTTTATGAATCTGTTATGAGAGCCACTTATGGATTGCATACCAAAAATGACAATACTTAGATCTATTCGTGTTTTTATGCCTAGCTAAGGGCGTTAAACGATAGCGCTTGTTGGGAGGCAACCCAGTTTTATTTTTGTTCTTTGCTTTTTGCTCCTGGTTTAGTAATAAATAATTCATCTAGCCACTGGTTAGATGTGGTTTTATGTTTTAATTAGTGTTTATGCCAAGTTGAACCTTTAGGACAGCTTACAGTGATAGTTGTGTTGATCCTGTTGAAAATTAGAAACTTTTGCGCTTAGTAAATCAGTTTTGCAAATTCACAGAAACGTGCTTTTGATCTGATTCTTTTTGCTATGGATTGGTACACAAATATCTCAGGTTTTCCTAATTTGGATGGATTGTTGGATTTACAGACGTATTTGAGAGTTACATATTACTAAAGACTGTTTTGTTTTTCACAGATTCTGTTTTTCGCGTATTGTTTGCTTATTTTGATGAATCTATGGGTAGTATCGAGGGGTATGAACCATGGAGAAGTTGGAATACAGTAGATATTACACCAATATAAATAAAGAATGAGTTTGAAACAGTACCTTAAAGTGGTGATTTATTTTCTTATACTAATGGAGCTCATGAGATTTTCTGTCGAGTTTTGTGTTGTGAAGTTTTCAAGTTTTGGGTAAGGATTTGATGGACTATGGAATAAGTAGTGGCAAGAGCCAAAGCTTGGGGATTCCCAAGGCACCCGAAGGTAATATTCAAGGACAACCAAAAGCCTAAGCTTGGGGATGCCCCGGAAGGCATCCCATCTTTCGTCTTCGTCTATCGGTAACTTTACTTGAGGCTACATTTTTATTCACCACATGATATGTGTTTTGCTTGGAGCGTCTTGTATGATTTGAGTCTTTGATTTTTAGTTTACCACAATCATCCTTGTTGTACACACCTTTTGGTAGAGACACGCATGAATTGTGATTTATTAGAATACTCTATGTGCTTCACTTATATCTTTTGAGCTAGGCAATATTGCTCTAGTACTTCACTTATATTTTTTCAGGGCATGGCGGTGGCTTTATTTTATAGAAAATGTTGAACTCTCATGATTCACTTATATTATTTTGAGAGTCTTTTGGAACATCATGGTACTTTGCTTGGGTTATAAAACTAGTCCTAATATGATGGGCATCCAAGATGGATATAATAAAAACTTTCATATAAAGTGCATTGAATACTATGAGAAGTTTGATTCTTTATGATTGTTTTGAGATATGAAGATGGTGATATTAGAGTCATGCTAGTGGAGTACTTGTGAATTTGAGAGATACTTGCGTTAAAGTTTGTGATTCCCGTAGTATGCACATATGATGAACCGTTATGTGATACAGTCGGAGCATGATTTATTTATTGATTGTCATCCTTTGTGTGGATGTCGGGATCGCGTGATGGTTAACTCCTACCAACCCTTCCCCTAGGAGCATACATGTAGTACTTTGTTTCGATGACTAATAGATTTTCACAATAAGTATGTGAGATCTTTATGACTAATGTTGAGTCCATAGATTATATGCACTCTCACCCTTCCACCATTGCTAGCCTCTCTTGTGGCGCGCAACTTTCGCCGGTACCATACACCCACCTTATACCTTCCTCAAAACAACCACCATACCTACTGAGGGAGTCCTAGTTTAAGGGGTCCTCGGCCGTCCGGCCTATGTGACGTGGGCCAGACTGATGGGCTATGAAGATACAAGACAAAAGACTTCTTCCCATGTCCGGATGGGACTCTCCTTGGCATGGACGGCAAGCTTGGCATTCAGATATGTAGATTCCTTTCTCTGTAACCGACTTTGTACAACCCTAGTCCCCTCCGATGTCTATATAAACCGGAGGGTTTAGTCCGTAGAGGCAATCATAATCATAATATAGGTTAGACTTCTAGGGTTTTAGCCATTATGATCTTGTGGTAGATAAACTCTTGTAATACTCATATTCATTAAGATCAATCAAGCAGAAAGTAGGGTATTACCTCCATAGAGAGGGCCCGAACCTGGGTAAACATCGTGTCCCCCGCCTCCTGTTACCATCAACCTTAGATGCACAGTTCGGGACCCCCTACCCGAGATCCGTCGGTTTTGACACCGACATTGGTGCTTTCATTGAGAGTTCCGCTGCGTCATCACCAAAAGGTTTGATGGCTCCATCAATCATACACAACAATGCAGTCTAGGGGAGGTTTTCCTCCCCGGACGCATCTTCGTAGTCGGCGGCTTCGCACTGCGGGCCAACTCGCTTAGCCATCTAGAGCAGATCGACAACTACACCCTTGGCCATCAGGTCAGGTTTGGAAGCTTGACTTACGTTGCCGATATCCGCGGAGACTTGATCTTCGATGGATTCGAGCCCATGATAGTCGCTCCCTGCCACCACGATGAACATGACCTAAGCTTGTCATCGGGCCGTGCCCAGGAGATAGTGCCTATAACTGTTCTGGCCCTAGATCTGGAGCAGATTGCGCCCTCCGAGGACGGGAAGCTCAACCCCGTTGCAGAAGTCGCAGACTCAACGGCGTTAGAGACGCACATAGACCCAACTCGGCCGGGGCCTGTGTTACCAGAACCTCGGATTCGTCTCCGGCCATAGGTTCCGAACCGCATACATCCGCGCCCATTGAACCTGAGCAGGCGCCAATCGTTGAGTTCAGCTCCGCGGACATCTTCCGGCACTCACCTTTAGGCAATGTGCTAAACTCATTAAAAGCCCTCTCCTTGTCAGGGGACTCTCAGTCAAACTATATCCGGCTTGAATTGGAAGCAGATGGAGAATTCCGCTTCCCACACACCACCCACTTCATAGCCACTGTCGAAGATTTAACCGACATGCTCGATTATAGCTCCGGAGACATTGACGGTATGGACGACGATGTCAGAGAGGAGCAGGCAAAAAAACTACCGCGGCGCTGGACAACCACCTCCTCGTATGACGTATACATGGTGGATACACCCAAAGAAAATAACGGCGACAATGAAAAGGACCCAATCGAGAACAAGCCTCCTGAGATACATCCAAAGCGCCGACATCAGCGGCGCTGCTCTAAACCACGTCATGAAAAAAGCAGCAATACCGGCATAGGAGAAAATAGTTGGACGATGCCGAGGACAATGAAGACCCCGTTGAGCCAACGTCCGAACAGGATGAATGGGAAGATGGGCGAGTCAGCCATAATGAACAGGCTATTATTGAAGACTCGGAGGACAGTAATTATTTTCCACTCTTCGAGGATGAGGCGAGCCTCAGCGACGAAGACTTTATCATGCCTGAGGAGCCCGTCGAGCAGGAGCGCTTTAAGCGCCGGCTAATAGCCACTGCAAGGATCCTGAAAAAGAAGTAGCAGTAGCTTCAAGCTGATCAAGATCTGCTCAACGATAGATGGACTAATGTCCTAGCAGCATAAGAATACGGCCTCAAGCACCCAACCAGAAATTACCCGAAGTGCAAATTGTTACCCCAATTCGATTACGGGGCGCTGGAGCCCATCCTACTAGCGCACAATGCGGCTGACCGACCACCACGTGGCCGGGACAAAGCGGCAACTCAAGCCGAACACCAGCCCGCACTACCTCACCATAAAAACATAAACACAACAGCTCGGGGATACACATATGACCTGTGGCATGACCTAGAAAAAAGAGCATGTCAGACCAGATCGATCTATGGATCGCGGGGGCGCGCCCCGACATGCAACGATGGCCATCCTGCTAGACGTGATAAACATAACCACGCCCGGGCGGAAGACCGCTGACAAACTCAGTCCGAGCTATGTCGCGACTTGGCCCGATATAGAGGCGTTGCACACCCCCTTTGTTTCACCGATGAAGTAATTGAACATGAATTCCCGGAAGGGTTTAAACCCGTAAACATCGAATCATATGATGGGACAACAGACCCCGCGATATGGATTGAGGATTTTCTCCTCCATATTCATATGGCTCGCGGTGATGATCTTCACGCCATTAAATACCTCCCGCTAAAACATAAGGGACCTGCTCGGCACTGGTTAAACAGTTTGCCCGAAAACTCAATTGGCAGCTGGGAGGACTTGGAAGACGCCTTCCTCGACAACTTCTAGGGTACATATGTCCAACCTCCGGATGCCGATGACTTAAGTCACATAGTTCAGCAGCCCGGAGAGTCAGCCAGGAAATTTAGGACTAGGTTCTTAACTAAAAAGAACCAGATTATCGGATGTCCGGATGCTGGAGCCCTAGCGGCCTTTAAACATAGCATCTGTGACGAATGGCTCACCCGACACCTCGGCCAAGAAAAGTCGAAGTCCATGGCAGCCCTCACGACGCTTATGACCCACTTCTGCGCGGGTGAGGATAGCTGGCTAGCCCGTAGCAATAACAACACAAGTGAACCTGGCACTTCTGAAGCCATAAATAGCAACGGCAAGCCCCGACGCAACAGACACAAGCGTCGAAACAACGGTGACAGCACCAAGGACACGGCGATCAACGCCGGATTCAGTTGCTCTAAGTCCGGTTAGTGGAAGAATCCATATAAAAGAAACAATCCGGGCTCATCCAGCTTGGACCGCATACTCGATCATCCATGTCAAATCCACGGCACTCCTGATAAACCAGCCAATCATACCAATAGAGACTGTTGGGTTTTTAAACAGGCCGGCAAGTTAAATGCCGAGAACAAGGAGAAGGGGTCGCAAAGCAAGGACGATGACAAGGAGCTCCAGCCACCGAACACAGGGGGACAGAAGAAGTTCCTCCCCCCCAAGTTAAAACGGTGAATATGATATACGCTACCCGTATCCCCAAGAGGGAACGCAAGCGCGCTCTTGGGGACATCTACATGATGGAGCCAGTCGCCCCAAAGTTCAACCCATGGTCCTCCTGTCCGATCACCTTCGATCACAGGGACCATCCGACCAGTATCCATCATGGCGGTTCATCCGCACTTGTCCTCGACCCAATCATTGATGGATTCCATCTTACGCGAGTCTTATGGACGGTGGCAGCAGCCCGAACCTGCTATGTCGGCATTCTAGGAACGAGGGTCCCCAGACTTGCCTGCCTGCAGCCTATGCCGCAACTCAGGCAGTGGCCAGTACGACCCGTCTTCGTCAACCCAAGTTCAAGACCATCGCGAGGGGCCAAGCCTCGTGGGGCGGACGACACAAGGCTTCTTCAAGGGCGGCCTCACCAAGCAGGCTCGCGCGGAGGTGGAGAGATCAAGGCAAGGAGTACCTCGCGAGGTGCTCGTGACGCAAGCCATGACGATCAAGACCAGGCGGGCGCCAGGCGGGCGCCAGCCTACGCAGTGTCCTCGTTTCCTCTTTGGTGCAAAGGGGGCAAGCGCAGGCGTGGAGTACCGAGGCATCAGGAAAAGGTTTCCATATCGGTGGAACGAGACCAAGACCAGCAGAGCGGCAGGACAGAGATCACCGTGGATCCCAAGGCGGCGTCATCACCAGTGCTTTTGGCAGTCGAAGACCAATGAGGGAGTCCCGGATTAGGGGGTGTCCGGATAGCCGAACTATCATCATCGGCCGGACTCCAAGACTATGAAGATACAAGATTGAAGACTTCGTCCCGTGTCCGGATGGGACTTTCCTTGGCGTGGAACGCAAGCTTGGCGATACGGATATGTAGATCTCCTACCATTGTAACCGACTCTGTGTAACCCTAGCCCTCTCCGGTGTCTATATAAACCGGATGGTTTAGTCCGTAGGACAGAACGACAATCATACCATAGGCTAGCTTCTAGGGTTTAGCCTCCTTGATCTCGTGGTAGATCTACTCTTGTAATACCCACATCATCAATATCAATCAAGCAGGACGTAGGGTTTTACCTCCATCAAGAGGGCCCGAACCTGGGTAAAACATCGTGTCCCTTGTCTCCTGTTACCATCCTCCTAGACGCACAGTTCGAGACCCCCTACCCGAGATCCGCCGGTTTTGACACCGACATTGGTGCTTTCATTGAGAGTTCCTCTGTGTCGTCACCGATAGGCTCGATGGCTCCTTCGATCATCAACAACGACGCGGTCCAGGGTGAGACTTTTCTCCCCGGACAGATCTTCGTATTCGGCAGCTTTGCACTGCGGGCCAATTCATTTGGCCATCTGGAGCAGATCGAAAGCTACGCCCCTGGTCGTCAGGTCAGATTTGGAAGTTTCAACTTCACGGCTGACATCCGCGGAGACTTGATCTTCAATGGATTCGAGCCACAACCGAGCGCGTCGCACTGTCACGATGCGCATGATTTAGCTCTGCTGCCGGACAGTGCCCTGGAGGCCGCACACGGGTCTGCTCCGACCCTCGACTCGGAGTCGGCTGTGCAGATCGAGGACGGGTGTTTAGACACCGCCTCGGGGGCTGCAACCTCTATGGCGATAGAGCCGAAGACTGACTTTGTCCCTTCTGAAGCTCATGACTCCAAGGTGTCGGACTCCTTGCCGGACTCCGAACCTCCCGTGCCCCCTCCGATCGAATCCGATTGGGCGCCAATCATGGAGTTCACTGCTGCAGACATCTTTCAGCACTCACCTTTCGGCGACATCCTGAGTTCGCTAAAATATCTCTAGTTATCAGGAGAGCCCTGGCCGGACTACGGTCAGGACGGTTGGGATGCAGACAACGAAGAAATTCAAGACGCACCCACCACCCACTTAGTAGCCACTGTCGACGATCTAACCGACATGCTAGACTTCGACTCCGAAGACATCGACGGTATGGACGACGATGCTGGAGACGACCAAGAACCAGCACCTACTGGGCACTGGAAAGCCACCTCGTCATACGACATATACATGGTGGATATCCCAAAGGATGGGAATGGTGAAGGAACAGCGGAGGAAGACCCCTCCAAGAAACAGCCCAAGCGTCAGCGTCAGCGGCGCCCTCCAAATCCCGCAACAGCAAGAATGGAGATTCCGGCACCGGAGATAATAATACCCCAGACAGTGCCAAAGACAACCCCCTCTAGCAAGATTTAGCGCAGGAGGATGGAGAAGCCATCCCTCATGAGAGAGCGGCAGACGAAGAGGTAGAGGATGATAATTACATGCCTCCCTTCGGAGACGAGGCAAGCCTCGACAACGACGAATTTGTCGTGCCTGAGGATCATGTCGAACAAGAGCGTTTTAAATGCAGGCTTATGGCCACGGCAAACAGCCTCAAGAAAAAGCAGCAACAGCTTAGAGCTGATCAGGATCTGCTAGCCGACAGATGGACTGAAGTCCTTGCGGCTGAAGAGCATGAGCTCGAATGCCCCTCCAAAAGCTACCCCAAACGCAAGTTGCTCCCCCGATTAGAGGAGGAGGCATATAAACCTGCATCACCAGAGCACAATGCGGCTGACCGGCCACCTCGTGGCCGCGACAGAGAGGCCTCTAGGCCCTCCACTAGAACTGTACCCCGGCATCACTCGAAAAGCACAAGGCCACAGGGGAACGCTCCGGACTTGCGAGATATATTGGAGGGTAAGGCAAGACAATCAAGATCGATTTATGGATCGCGTGGGCGCCCCATGATAGGTGACTACAACCATCGCGCCGGACACAGCAAGTCTGGCCGGGCCGAACATAGTAGACAAAGCTTGTTGGAGCTCCATCGAGATATAGCCCAATACAGAGGCGCCGCACACCCACTATGCTTCACAGATGAAGTAATGGATCATCAAATCCCCGAAGGGTTTAAACCCGTGAATATTGAATCCTATGATGGCACAACAGACCCCGCGGTTTGGATCGAAGACTATCTCCTTCATATCCACATGGCCCGCGGTGACGACCTTCACGCCATCAAATACCTCCCACTCAAGCTTAAAGGACCAGATCGGCATTGGCCTAACAGCTTGCCAGCAAAATCAATTGGGTGTTGGGAGGACCTGGAAGCCGCATTCCTTGATAACTTCTAGGGCACGTATGTGCGACCACCAGACGCTGACGACCTAAGCCACATAATTCAGCAGCCAGACGAATCGGCCAGACAATTCTGGACACGGTTCTTAACTAAGAAAAATCAAATCGTCGACTGTCCGGATGCGGAGGCCCTCGCGGCCTTCAAACATAACATCCGCGACCAGTGGCTTGCCCGGCACCTGGCACAGGAAAAGCCGAAATCCATGGCAGCCCTCACATCACTAATGACCCACTTCTGCGCGGGAGAGGACAGCTGGCTAGCCCGCAGCAACAACCTCAGCAAAAATTCTGGCAGTCCGGATACCAAGGACCGCAATGGCAGGTTGCGTCGCAACAAGAACAAACGCCGCATTAACAGCGACAATAATGAGGATACGGCAGTCAATGCCGGATTCAGAGGCTCCAAACCCGGTCAGCGGAAAAAGCCATTCAAAAGAACTACTACGGGTCCATCCAATTTGGACCGAATACTCGATCGCTCGTGCCAGATACACGGCACCCCCGAAAAGCCAGCCAACCACACCAACAAGGACTGTTGGGTATTCAAGCAGGCAAGCAAGCTAATTGCTGAAAACAATGGCAAGGGGCTGCATAGCGATGACGAAGAAGAGACCCGACCGCCGAACAATAGAGGACAGAAGGGTTTCCCCCCACAAGTGTGGACGGTGAACATGATATACGCAACCGACATACCCAAGAGGGAGCGGAAGCGTGCACTCAGGGACGTATACGCGATGGAGCCAGTCGCCCCGAAGTTCAACCCATGGTCCTCCTTCCCGATCACTTTTGATCGAAGGGACCACCCCACCAGCATCCGCCATGGCGGATTCGCCGCATTGGTTTTAGATCCAATCGTCGATGGATTTCACCTCACCAGAGTCCTGATGGACGGCGGCAGCAACCTGAACCTGCTTTATCAGGACACATTGCGCAAGATGGGCATAGACCCCTCAAGGATTAAACCCACAAAGACGACCTTCAAAGGCGTCATACCAGGTGTAGAGGCCAGTTGTACGGGCTGAGTTACACTAGAAGTGGTCTTCGGATCCCCGGATAACTTCCGAAGCGAGGAGTTAATCTTCGACATAGTTCCGTTTCGCAGCGGCTATCATGCTCTGCTCGAACGGATCGCGTTTGCAAAGTTCAACACGGTCCCGCACTATGCATACCTCAAGCTCAAGATGTCAGGCCCTCGGGGAGTCATCACGGTCAACGGAAACACCGAACTCTCCCTCCAAACGGAGGAACATACAACGGCTCTAGCGGCAGAAGTACAATGCAGCCTCTTAAGGCAATTCTCGAGTCCGACCGTTAAGCGACCGGACACGGCTAAGCGCGCCCGGAGTAACCTACAACAAGACCACCTGGCACGTTCCGAGCATGCGTAGCAATGCGGCCCCAACCCTAGCCCTCGCAGGATTGCAAGACTGGTCCTTCGTGTACATCATTACGCTCTGGAGATACCATGGGCATAGGGGGAGGGGCACGACCACGAGAGGCCCAGAATGCGGCTTAACCACATCAGGGGCTCCCAAGTGTGTCATTCCTTTTCTTTTTCTTTTCTTCCTTTTTCTTTCTTACCCACAGGACTCCGTTCACCAGAGGCCCTGTTCGGCAGTAGACCGGCCGAACTCACGATGCAACAGCCAGGGAAGGAGAAAGGCTACGACGAATACCCAGGTGGTCTCCATTACGAGCATAAAATCTGTTTTATACACCATTCCGCAGCCTACCCCTGGAGGGGGACATGTTTAATAGTCCCATCCCTTGCTTATCGCACTATTTGTATCGTTCTGCATTCATGGCAGTATTTATTGAATAAACAATGCAGCACATTTTTGCTTATAATTTCATTTCTTTCTTATACATATGTTCATTTATGACATGTCACATCCGTACAATTTGGTACGGCTAAATACGCCAGGGGCTTAAGTTCCCCACATTATGGTGAGATAAGTCCGAACACTTTCACAAGTGCGGCACCCCGAACTTATAGCATTATATGCATCGGCTCCGAATCATGTCTTGGGTCAATAGTTGGGTTTGCCCGGCTCCCATGTTTTGGTACCTTACGTTCCGTTCTATCGGCTAAGGTAGCACTGGGAGAACCACTGCGATTGCGCCCCAGTTGAGCTGGGCAAGCGCCTCAGTGGAGAAAGCTAAAACTGACCGTCATGATGAGGCGAGAGCCGGTCGCTGTTCGAGAGGTTTTTTCGAGTCCCTAAAGACTTATGCCGCTTAGAGCGAGGAACCGGCTTTGTCCGGCCCAGGCGTGAATAGTGCCCCGAATTCGGCCATCCGAACACTAGGGGCTTCGCCGAAATTTAAAAGTATAGAATTCTATGGCTAAGTGAGAGTGTTCAAGCATTATAAGTCCGGTTGCCTAGTTCGTTGTGTTGAGCGCCTCCCTAGATGGACCCAAATATGGGAACAAGAGTGCTCAAATTTATCCCGAACACCCAGCACTCGTGGCATGGGGGCTGAAGCCGCCGACTTGCCATCTCTTAGATTTGATAAACAGCCGCACAGAAGGTAATATTTTAAATCAACAAGCGTTGGTTAGCGCATATGAACAAAGTGTTTAGCGCACAGGATAACAAAATGCGAGTCTACTCAAATATTACATTATTGGAGCACTCACCCGCAATAGTGCGGGCACCCTTCAGGACACTCTTGTAATACATCTCGGGCGTGCGATACTCCTTGCCCGGCGGTGGCACGTCCGTCAAAAGCTTCTCAGCATCCATCTTGCCCCAGTGCACCTTAGCACGGGCAAGGGCCCGACGGGCACCTTCAATACAGGCGGATTGCTTGATGACATCAACCCATGGACAAGCATCCACCAGCCGCCGCACCAGGCCGAAGTAGCTCCCAGGCATGGCCTCATTGGGCCACAGCCGAACTATGAGGCCCTTCATGGCCTGTTCGGCCACCTTGTGGAGCTCGACCAGCTGCTTCAGCTAGTCGCTGAGGGGAACCGGATGTCCGGCCTCAGCATACTGAGACCAGAAGACCTTCTCCGTCGAGCTCCCCTCCTTGGCCCTGTAGAAAGCGGCAGCATCGGACACGCTGCAGGGAAGATCTGCGAATGCTCCTGGAGAGCTTCGAATTCGGGAAAGTAACAGGTAATTCACATTCACATGCTTGCTTTGCATGAAAAATGCCTTAGCCGCCGCTATTTTCTTCAACGCCTCGATTTCCTGAAGGGCCTTGTGGGCTTCGGCCTTAGCGGCTTTGGCGCTCTCAAGAGCCGATGCAAGCTCTGACTCTCGAGTCTTCGACTCGCGCTCCAAACTCTCATGCTTTTCCATGAGAGCCTGGAGCTCTTGTTGTACCTCTGCCACCCGCGCCTCCTGCTTCTCTCGCCCAGCGCGCTCCACGGCCGCATTATGTTCGGCCGCGGACACCGCCTCCTTCAGGGTCGCCACCTCGTTCGTAGCCCCTGAAGTACCCACGTTATCCTTGTCATTTCTCTTGCAACCAAATCCTTTTCTGTAAGGTACAACTTCAATAAGGTGTTACTCACCTTCCTTGTCCTCGAGCTGCTTCTTGGCATGGCCGAGCTCGTTCTCGGACTGCTCGAGGCTTTGCTTCAAAGCATCGACCTCCGCAGTCAGTGTGGCAGAGGTCAGTAGTGCAGCCTGCAATCCCATATTGACATATTTATTAAGACTCCTATGTATATCTTTTTAGATCCTCAGTCTGGCTTTTCTTTCCGAACACCGAACCGAGCATCAGGGGCTACTGTCTATGTGGTACTATTTTACAAATATTAATATTCTTACCTCAAAGCCTGATAGAAGGCTGCTGCAGGCTTCGGTCAACCCGCTTTTGGCGAGCTGAACCTTCTGAATCACCGCACTCATGACAGTGCGGTGTTCCTCCTTGATGGAAGCACCGTTGAGCGCCTCCAGCAAGTTATCCGGCGCCTCCGGTTGGACGGAGGCCGCCGGCGTCACGGTCTTGCCCTTCTTACGAAGGGGCCGCCCGCCGGACTCCGGAACAACTACAGGTTTTGGTGCGGAGTCCGGTACGAATTCCGGGAGGTCGCCTTGTGGCACCTCCGGGTCCTCCTCCGGGTGGGTCCTTCTCTGGGATCCCACCTCGGCGTCGTCAGCGTCACAAGGGGAGGAGGCGGCTGGAAGTGAAGTATTGTTCACATCTGATGTGCCCAAGGACCCGCTCGACGAAGCGGGAAGATCGTCCTTGGGCAGACTGCAGGGTTGTATGCGGCACTAGAAAGACACCATGTGGCAAAAACAAAAATCATGAAGTCATTCGGGAGTCCGGATACTTATGATCTCGCCAGGGGCTTGGCCCTTGGAGGCCAATCCTCATCGTCGTCACCGGCGTTGGCGGAACAGTCCGGGGGAAGAGTCCTTCCCTTCTTGGACCCTTCGGCCTCCCTCGTTGCGGAGGCCTTCCTTTTCTTCCCTCCCCCCACTGGGGGAGAGGCCTTTTTCTTCTCCTCCTCGTCCTCGTGGGAGGAGTCCACCTCGGAGTCATCGGACACCTGAAGACGGGAACTCTTTCGAGTGCCCGTGGCCTCCTTCTTGGCCTTCTTCTCCGGCACCACGTGGGGTGCCGGAACCAGCAGCCCCGCTAAACGGGCGTCCGCTGGGTCTTCTGGCAAAGGGGTCGGACAGTTAGTCTGCTCGGCCTTCTTTAGCCAGTCCTGTCAAAGGAGAGGGAGTTTAGCTCCCGCATAGAGTCAAACTATGAAAAACAAGTGTCCAGTAAAGGGTAGAATTGTTACCTCGCTAGCCTAGCGCTGCGAGCTGAATCCGCGATCTTCGGTAGCGGATGCGGGAGCCTCGGCGCCCTTAAACAGCACCTTCTAGGCGTCTTCGTACCTAGTGTCGAAGAGCCCGCTCAAGGTTCGGTGCTGGGCCGGATCGAACTCCCACAATTTGAAGGCCCATTGTTGGCACGGGAGAATCCGACGGATGAGCATGACCTGGTCTACGTTGACAAGCTTGAGCTTCTTGTTCACTAGCTTTTGGACGCAGGCTTGGAGTCCGGTGAGCTCCTCCGAATCGCCCCAAGTCAGGCCACTCTCTTTCCAAGAGGTGAGCCGTGTGGGGATGCCAGATCTGAATTCGGGGGCCGCTGCCCATTTAGGGTCACGCGGCTCGGTGATGTAGAACCACCCCGATTGCCATCCCTTGATGGTTTCCACGAAGGCGCCCTCGAGCCAAGTAACGTTGGGTATCTTGCCCACCATGGCGCCTCCGCACTCCGCTTGGCTGCCCTTCACAACCTTCGGCTTGACATTGAAGGTCTTGAGCCACAAGCCGAAGTGGGGCTGGATGCAGAGGAAAGCCTCGCACACGACGATGAACGCCGAGATGTTGAGGATGAAATTCGGGGCCAGATCATGGAAATCCAGGCCATAGTAGAACATGAGACACCGGACAAAGGGCTAAAGTGGGAAGCCCAGTCCACGGAGGAAATAGGGAAGGAATACCACCCTCTCATGGGGCCCGGGGGTGGGGATGAGCTGCCCCTCATCGGGGAGCCTGTGCGCGATGTTGCTGGACAAATATCCGGCGCTGCGCAGCTTCTTGATGTGCCCCTCCGTAACGGAGGAGGCCATCCACTTGCCTCCCACTCCGGACATAGTTGGAGAAGGTTGAGGTGAGATGTGCGGACTTGGGCGCTGGAGCTCGAGTGCGCGGAGATGGATAAGCAAAGGAGGAAGAAGGCGTAGGTAAAAAGGTGGATCCCTATCCCCTTATATATGGCCGGACGAAACTATGCATCCCCACCATCCTGGTAAAACTCGATTTTCTCCCAAGCGCCGCAACCAATGGCGCGGTTGGGTTACCCACGTCCGTATTGATGGGAATCCCAGAATAAGGGGAACACGATCTCTGCTTCGACAAGACATGCCAAGGAAACCGCTTCGCTAAACGCGCTGAGGTGGTATAATAAAAATGATTCAAGTAAAGGCTTGGTTGTGGTGTGACGCCACGCCACGAAATACGTTAGCAGATTGAACTCGTGTAAATATTATTCTCTCTACGGTGGAATGTGGAATTTATTTTGCAGAGCCGGACACTATCCTGGTGTTCATAATCTTCTATAAATTATTCGGAGGAGGAACCCGCCTTGCAATGCCGAAGACAATATGCGCGCCGGACTCGTCGTCATTGAAGCCTGGTTCAGGGGCTACTGAGGGAGTCCCGGATTAGGGGGTGTCCAGATAGCCGAACTATCATCATCGGCCGGACTCCAAGACTATGAAGATACAAGATTGAAGACTTCGTCCCGTGTCCGGATGGGACTTTCCCTGGAGTGGAAGGCAAGCTTGGCGATACGGATATGTAGATCTCCTACCATTGTAACCGACTCTGTGTAACCCTAGCCCTCTCCGGTGTCTATATAAACCGGATGGTTTTAGTCCGTAGGACAGAACAACAATCATACCATAGGCTAGCTTCTAGGGTTTAGCCTCCTTGATCTCGTGGTAGATCTACTCTTGTAATACCCACATCATCAATATCAATCAAGCAGGACGTAGGGTTTTACCTCCATCAAGAGGGCCCGAACCTGGGTAAAACATCGTGTCCCTTGTCTCCTGTTACCATCCGCCTAGACGCACAGTTCGGGACCCCCTACCCGAGATCCGCCGGTTTTGACACCGACAACCAACTTTAGTTAGGATAGCTTGTACTAGTTGTCCCCCTTCAAAATGGCTGTTGTTGGCTCCCTTCCCGCTCAATATTTGGGAAGAGGACCAGGGCCTCTATATAAAGAGATAGCCACCACAGTAGAAGAGAGAGAATCCCTTCCCTAAGAGAACACCGCACCAGCTCAAGAACACCCCTCGTGAGGTTGTTCTTCCTCTGTACTGCTCATCATCAGCCCCAGAGGCAATCCACCACACCACACACTGGATTAGGGTATTACACCACAACGGTGGCCCAAACTAGTATAAACCTCGTGTCCCTTGTGTTGTTCATCGTGCTAGTTTAGAATCGCGGCGAGGTTTTGAGGCACGGATCGGTAGGGAGAAGATCTTCATGCGCACCCCAGAGTTCGAACCTTAAGGGTTTTGCAGGAACCCGATATCCGACATTTGGTGCACCAGGTATGGGTGCGCTGAAATCTTTCCCATTGATCTGCGTTCCACTACTTCGTCGCATCCATGTCCGGTGACCCGACGGCCAACGCCGACTGCTCCGTGGCATGGCCTGCCTATGTCGCGCCGCCTGCCCAAGGTGACCTCAACCCCGTGCCTCAGGAAGCCCGCGATCCGTAGAACACTGCGAGGTGCGGGCGAAGCAGTCAAGTGCCACCTGCCCTCACTCCGCGGCAGGTGTGATCAACAACAAGGGCCTCAAACCATGCTGCAACCACGGCACCGCGCACCCGACGGGAGCAAGCGAGCATGAGGGCCATGCTCGCGGTGGCTCGAGAGCTGCTGCGGTGCAGGCTGTAGGAGAGCGGCTGTGACGTGCTGCTGGAGCGCGTCGCCGAGCTCCTGGATGGCGCAGCTTTGGGGGCACCTCCTTTTTGCGTCCATCTTCCACCCCAGGCCCCGGGCGGATCATATGGCAGGCCTGTCCGTGCCCGTGCGCCCTTAGGCATGCCCCAAGGCTTCATCAACACCACCTCGACCATTGGCACAAGGCGACAAGTTGCACCAGCACCACCCCCGGTGAGCGAGGGCATGCACATCGCCGCCTACGGCCCGGCCGTGCCGCCGCCCTATCACCCACAAGACGAAGCTTTGAGCCAAGCCGTGTGGAATGTGGGGCACTACGACGAAGCCTTCGGGGCGGCGACCTCGGAGGCTTACGTGCTCCACATGGTGGATCGGGAATACGCACTGGAAGACGACCATGGCTCGTTTCTCGGGCCAGGCTACGAGGAAGAGACGCCAGAAGCTGAGCCTTTTCAGGAGCCTCAAGGAAGCCGGCGGCAGCAGCTATCGGGTACCGCTAATTCCACAAGAACAAGCTTATGCTAACCATGGGTCGCAGGAAGTTTAGGTCACCACAGCAGAAGGCTGCCCCAGCTCAGCAGCCTCCCTTCCGTCGGGAGGGGCGCACTGGGGGCTACAGGAGAGGGGCCGGGAGCCAGGCCCCTCCCCACGGAGGTGCTGCAAAGCCTGCCCCCGGTAGAGGACCCATGGTCGTCCGGCGTCCCATTTACCCCGTTGGCATCGTCCTTGGTTTCCGGTCACCATCAATGGTGGTCAAGGGTGGCGCAAGGCGGGGCCCTCGTCTGGCGATATGAAGCAAGGCCAGTACCTATGAAGAAGGCCCAGTGCCCGTGAAGCTGGCTGCCCGTGACACTCTCATGTAATAATGAGTTTGGGTTGTACACGCCCGGGAGTCTCCGGAGAGCCGCCCTCGGGCCTCATGGGCTCCCTCCCATGCCCAGTGGCAACACTTAGCTCTGCACTAGTGAGAAGACGTCGAAGACTAGACTAGGTGCTGGACGCAGCCTTTTGCTTTTTGCCTTCCTTTCTGTGGTCAAGCTTCCTTGCTTTGGATTTAAATTGAAATCGAATCTGTGTTTGCGTGTGAGGGGAGGGGCGTCTTGTCTCGTTCGTGTGTTCTCTTGCATTCTAGTTTGTGCCTTGGCCCGAAGTTCGCACCAGCCGCCTCCCCCTCGTGAGCCTCTCGCGGGCGGGGCTAGGCTCAGCGCACGCGCGCATGCCGTCCGACCAGCACTCGCTCTTGCGAAGCTCTCGCCACGTGGTCAGCAGGTTCCCCCCAGGGGGCCCTCGGAGAATCACAACCTCGCAAGCCTACCCAAGGCTTGCCCGGGCTAAAGGTAAATCGCAACATTTAACTCATCGCAAGGCCTGTAACATCCTGCAGGCGCATATTCGGCGCTGCTCCTAAAACATGTGGATAATAATATTTTTTACAAGAGGGCTTCCCCTCCCAAAATGCTCTTACAACCTTCAGGGCCGCGCCCGAGCTTTTTGTGTACAGGATAAACAGCAGGAAGACTCAGGATCAGTCAGACATATCTCTCATTGCATCTTCTTGGTCGCTTCCAAGGGCATCACTAGCGTCGCTATCACTGGCATCACCATCACCGTCATGGGCACCATCTTCACCACCATTCACCACGTCACCTTCATCTGCAGCAACTATCACCCCATCGTTCTCGGAAGCGAAGGCCTTCACAAGCGCCTCCACGTTGTCCTCCACCCACCGCACCAGGTCTCCTCGAATGGCCATGGGCACCGCAGCAATGACGGCGTCGAAGCCGAAGTGGGGGTCTTTGTCTTGGAGATGGATGAAGAAGCAGGAGAATGCGCGCCCGGGCAGGCTGTGGCTCCTCTCCTCGACAAGTTGGCGGGCTCTCTTGGAGCAGTTTTCCAGGCGCGTCACCACCTTAGTGAAGAATTGGAGATGGCCGGCATAGTTGGTCGTGTGAGGATGCCGAGTGTCTGCCTCGCAGATATTTCCTAGGGTAGTATTGGCCCTATTCCCGAGCTCTTGGAGCATGGGGCCATGCAGGCGCTCCAGCATCTACCGTTGAAGAATTTCTTCTCTGTTCTGTCGCTTGACGGACTCGGTGTCGTCAACCCGCCATTGAAGAAGAAGCAGCTCAGCGCGGGTGGAGGCCAACTCAGTCTGCGCCAAGACCAGGGCAGCTAAGGCAGCCTCCGCGTGTTGCCCCGCTTCAGCCAGCTTGGACCTCAGGGCGGGGTCCTGCCCGCAGCCTCATCTTTGATCAGCTCCAGCCTCTGGTTGGACTCGCGCACGAGATCCGCGTGAACTTCCACCATGCGGCGGTCGACCTCTTCTTGGACTCGAGCCTCCCACGCGCCAACATCGTCCTCCGCCTGGGTAACCTGGCGCTTCCTCTTCTCCAACCGCTCAAGGTTGAGATTGCGCTCGGCAGCCTCCAGCGTCAGCACTTCCTCACGCCTCCGGAGCTCCTCCTCCTCGACGGGCGACCCCTTCAGCGATGCGAGGGCGCCCTGACACAGCTCCACTTGCTGCTCCAGGGAAGTGCTCCAGGCTTGGAGCTCCCACACGCGCTTCTTCGTGATCTCGCGTCGTTGATCTGCTTCTCAAGCCTCCTCAATAGCTCGGGAGCACGCCTTTCGCGAGGCTGCAAGGGATGCTTCGGCCTTTGCATTGTCAAGCTCGCGCTGATGACACACAAGGTTGACTGCCACCTTCAGCTTGCGCTGCTCCTCAATTAGCCACAGGCCCTCGGCTTCAAGACACGCGTCCGCGTCCACGAGCTCTCCACCAAGCTGGCTCATCACGTCCGTTGCCCTCCGGAGGAACTCTTGGCGGACGACGTGGCGCTCCCGCGCTCGCTTGAGCACATCATCGATATCGCCCTCCACCGCCGGCGTTGGCGGAGGGCCCTGAGGCAAATCGCCCCCTCTCGGCAGGGGGCTGGGGGTTGGCACCCCCATAATCGCCGGCGGGCTCCGCAAGGGGCCTAGGCTGGCGCAGATCCATCCCCAGAAGAAGATCCAAGGACCGATTTCAACCATCCGCCGTCCACGATCAGAGGAGGTGCCCGGGGCAGGCTAGTCACGCCCCGGGCGAGTTCGCGAAGGAAAGGCGGCAAGAGCACAGGCTCGGAGCACCATGCCGGACGGCTTGCTTCTCCGGCTGAACTTGCGGTGGGGGCAGCATGCAGACTCGGGGCGCTCAAGGCCAGCGATGGAGGCGAGGCCGGAGGAAGTTGCTTCTTGGAAGACTCCGTAGGCTCGGCAGGAGGGGTCCTGAAGGGCCATAGTCAGGAAAGGGACCAGTTATTGAGGAGTCACAAGAATGAGGTACTTACTCATCTATGGCGAAGTACTTCCTATGCTTCCACGGTTGGCAGGGGCGCTCGCTGCCACTCGAAGACTCTTTCCTCTTGTAGAGGGCGTCAAAATGTATGTGCAACCGACCCAGGCGCTCAGCGTGCGGGCCAGCGTGAGGCGCGGATGAAGAAGCACTAAGGTAGCCAACCTCATGGGCGCCAACCTGGGAGGAGCGATCGGGCGCCGCTTCCTGATGACCTGCCAAGGCCTTGCGGGCTCCAGCCTCGGGAGTCGCAAGTCACGTCTCTACGTCAACAACAGCCTCATGGCGGGCTTCATAAGCTCCGGAGGATGACGCTTCGGGAGCTCCGTGCGATGTCAGCATCACGACACCAGAGCTTCCAGCTTCAAGCGATGCTTGCCTCCCTGCACCAGCTCCTGGGGCAAGATCGGTGTTAGAGATGGGGAGGGGAGCCATGGCGACGGGATTCTCGTGAGGCCCCATGAGGTCGGTCGGGCGCAACCCCCATTCGTCGAAGTGAGGCATCTGCCTCGCGAACTCGGCCCCGCCCGAGCAGAGATACAGAAGGCTGCCCCCGTGCCAGATATGGCTTGGCGAGGGGTCGCCTGTCAAGACCTCCAGCACCTTCTTCAGCGTTTCGGGCGCCAACTCCATATCCTGGAGCCTCATGCGGTCCTGATACTCAGCCAGGGCCCACATCGGCCGGGAGTGGCGCTGGAGAGGAGCAATGCGACACTGGAGGAACTCCTTCACCACCCGGGGTGCAGTCACGCCGAGCTCTCTCAACCTCCCCAATCGGCGCCAGACGAAGGAGAGCCGGGGGCTCGCGAGCCTCTCGTGGCCCCATCCCATACTGGGGACAACAGGCAATGTCGGATCCGAGAGCAGGGGGCTGGGCACTCCGACATCCACATATAGCCACCGTGTCTGGAACCCGCTCATGGAAGGTGGAAGGCTAAAATCAATCCCCGGGGCGGCCGTCTCTGCCATGGCCTGGAAGCTCACTGTGGGGACCCTGACTCATAAGTTGTGATCACCGATTGCACGTGTACAGTGATCCCAGAGATCAATGCTCACTGAACACACAGAAGCTGAATAACAAGAGTCTTACATCCATACATACCGTCTTACATAAATTATGACCATTATGGTCAAGTCTTGAGTATAACTTTGCAGTGGAAATCTTCGTCGATAACTTGGACCCATGCCATCTGCCTTAACCCTACAGGCATTCTGACTGGGAAAGCGTCCTAGTTCGCATGTTCGTCGCTGAAGTATTCTTCATCATATCCTGTTCTTTCAAACCTGGCCAATAAAATAACCAATGGCAAGCCAATGAGTACTTTGAATGTACTCACAAGCAACCCATGTTTTGGTTCAAGATACAACAATGCACGATATAGGTAAAAAAATTGCAGAAAGCTAGTTTTGAGTGCAATGACATGTTCAACAACTTGTAAGACATGCATCAGGAGAATTCAAGTAACCATGAGGACAGGTTGCAGATATCAACATAAATAGAGTGGGCATCAACCCAACTCAATCATGTGAAGTCCTTTGACTTGACCCAAGTAGATCATCCCACTTATCCAAACACACACACACTAGTTTGTAAACATGTGGACATAGCCCAAGAGCGGTTACCAAACTGTACTTGATTGTGGACACAGCTATTCGAATAGTTTTACACACTACAGAGGTTGCACACTTTACCCACAAGATCCGGGGAACTTCTGTGTCATCCACAACCCACGATACCTCAAGTACCCGGGGTAAGAACCCGATCACTATCTTTCCCTAGACGACACTAATAAGGAGTCCACTCGTTGTTCCATATCCTCACGATGTACATCATACGAGACTCACTCGAGATTGTAACATCCGAGAGGGGACACAACGGTGTATCCGGTACCCTGTAAAAATAGTCATGGCCGCCCTACCTCGCAGGACCCGTCCCGAGAGAGAGCACCAACTCTCCCCCGTCACTAGTAATGCGGGCTCCAAGCTAGTATCGGCCTAGGTAATCAATAATGCCCTTTCCCATATAAGGGTAGAGTGGTTGCGCATGTAAGGTTGGAATAACGGTCGCAACTTAAACCAATCCAGTTTGAAAACAACACACACTTGCCTCGGTACACCACTTCGTCATCAAGTGGCTACCCAACTCATCATCTCCCCCGGGCATAAGTGGCACCCGATGGGGTTTTCGAAAAGTCTTTTGAAAATACTTTGTCTCCATCATCATGCATATTCCCGTCCCTTTTTGCGTAGCACTACTTTAGCATCCTATCTAGCCCCACCGGCATAACCCTCATAAGAAGGTAGGGTCATGCACAATGCAAGTATCAACGAGGAAGTACGGTGGCAAACCATCAAAGCAGTTACCACCTCATCATGATTCCGTTGCAACAACAATATGGTGCTATATGACATGCATAAAAAGGGTTTCATAGACATGGTCAAAGGGTTGCTTGCCTGCTTTAACAAAGTCTTCGAGGTCTTCAAATATCTCTGGTCCAACTTCGAGCATTTCGTCTACTTCGTCAACTATCGTCGAAAGCAACCATAATAAGCAACACAACAAGGCAGAAAATAGAAGTGCTCTAAAAATATGGATTTGGACTTTTTTTGGGATACCCTTGGTCATACGAGAAATGACCAAAGTGGTTTCATTGGGATTTGATCAATGGATATCTCTGAATATTTCAATATGATGGAATCAAGGGATTTGTTGATTTGCAAGAAGTGTACAGAAATGTTATTTTTCAAAATGACCAAAGGCACCCATTGAACAAAGCATGATTTTATAAGCATCTAGGAGTTGGTTTCACTAAATTTGGAGTTCAAATGAATTTCCTATGAATCTGCAAAGTTGGCTATATAGGGAGAAATGGACCATTATTTTATGTGGCACAGAATGTATTGGGAAAAATGTTCATAAACTAGGATATTAACTTAGCTGCATTTGGGAGTTTGAACCATGGCAATTGGATCAAAAATGGGCTCTCTGTGATTTTCTAAAGGTTATCACAGAAATGGAAAATGAGATTTCACAAATATTTTGTGAAGGAAATGTTTCTAGAAAAATGTGCAAATTGCACCACGTGATAGATCATGAATTTAGGAACTACTATAAATTTGAATCATCAAATTTGGAGTTAATTTGAATTGTTTTTGGATTTTGCAAGTCTACATAAAAAGAAAAAGGAAAGGGTTTTACCTAAATGGGCCAAATCCGGCGGCGGCGGCGCGCACCGGGCGGGGTTTAGCACCGAGGTGCAACAGGGCCGGCCCATCGGCTTAGCCGCACGTGTACAGGGTCCACGCCGGAGGCTTATTTGCCCAGTGCGTCTCCACTTAAACGGAGGGGCCCGCTGACGGGGTCACTGACCTGTGGGGTCCACCCGCAGGGTTGTCCCCCTCCTCCCGCCTGCGACAGAGGAGGCAGAGGCCTCATCGGCGAGAGATTTGTTGGCGGCCCCGACCACCTCTCGCGGCGCTCGGCCCACCGAAGTGCTCAGGGGACCTGGACGCATCCATCCGTGGGTGGCACCGTTGCCGAGCAGTGCCGGGTCAGGCAGGGCGTCGTCCGCGGCGGACAAGGAGGAAGGTGATGGCGGCACCGGCGCTACGGGGCATGGGTCTAGGGGAAGAAGAGGGGGAAAGTTTTGCCGTGGCCAGGGGGTTTCCGAGTGGAGGAAGGAGGGGAGGAGGGGGCCTTGCTCGTGGTAATTTGAGCGGAGGCCGATGGCTCGGCTCCGACCATGGGGAGGCGATGGAGCAGCTCCGGGGAGGAGTGAGTGGTCCAGGAGATAGCTGGGGCTAAGAGAGGGTGTATGGAGACGAGGGGGAGGCCCGGGGAGATCCTCATATGGCAGGGCGTTGGTGCACGGTGGGCGCCATCCACGGCCACGTCCAATGCAGTGCCAGCGGCCGAACTGGCACCCAGTGCCTTGTCCAGGGCATTTGTAGGCGTGGCCTAGGCCAAGGGAAAGGCAGATAGAGAGCAGGGAGGTGCCAGAGGCTTCACGCGTGTGAGCTTGCCCATTGGAGCTCTCGAGCGGTCGGGGTGCGTGTGGAGGAGGCAGCAGGAGGAAGAGAGAGAAGGGGGACAGGGGCATGGCGTGTTGCGGACGTCGAGGATCATCGACTAGCGCACGGGGGAGGCTCGAGGTGGTCGGAAGCCTCGGGCAGGACGCAGCTACAGTGCGGGAGCACACTGTATTGCGCTCCAGAGCACCCATTTGGCATGCCACGGCATGCCCACGCGCTCTGGATGCATCCCGCCTTGTCTACTAGCTGCTGGTGCATATGGAGATGCCCTGGGGTAGCTTAGGTACTAAGGGAGAGGTAAGAAGTAAAAATAGAGGGAGGAAAGAGATGCTGCCATGGCTGTCCAGAGAGGAATCTTGGAGTTTTTACCCAACAATAATTGACAAATGGCCAGGGGAAAGTTACTGGAGGTAGGAGGTGACTAGGGTGAGCTCTGGTAAAATGTTGAGCCCATTTGGATTAGTGGAAGAGGTCAAAGTAGTTGTTTTAGTAAAAGGGCAGAAAGTGTTTGTTGTTGATTTGGGCAAGAACATGAACTCCTCTTGTCATAAGGCTTGACAGAGCCAAATGGCATGAGAAAAAAAGTGGTTCCACCAAGATTGAGTCCATTTGCGCAAAGTTGCCAATGCAACTTTTGTAAACCCTAAAAATCAACAGAAATGGACTTCCCAAGATTTAGTCATGCAAATCTGTTCTCCTTGATGCACCAGTTTTTGTAGTGTCCTAATTTGAGGTCAAGAACATGTCCACAAAAGTTGATATCAAAAGGAGAAAGTTTACAATGTAGAGTTGTTCAAATTTAGTTCTGGACAGGAAGGGTTTTGGGGCACTTTGATCAAGATGACATTCTCTCCAACTTGTGCCATTTGGTATAGATGCATTATTACACCATTTGAGCATGTGCACCAAGTGTGAGATCATTTGGACATATTTGACAGTGCAAAGTTGTTCAAACTTGAAAAAGGACAGAGGTGGTTTTGAGAGGGTTTCATGGGGTTATACTGTTCTCCATGACATGAGACTTGTCAAGATCATCAAACATGTCATATGTGACATGCTAGAATTTTCTTGGACTTTT
>NC_041381.1:498706856-498710296 GCF_002162155.2 Triticum dicoccoides
TTTTGGAGAATATTTCCTTTGTAAATATTTCAAAAGCTTGAAATATCCAGAAAGGGTTTTGAGGGATTTGACCAATATTTTGAACATGACCATGTGTTGAAACTCTTATATATGGACAATATATGTCCACTGAGTTTCCCTAGGTTTTTCCCAAATATTTTTAAAGCATTAAAATAATTTTAACCTACTAAAGACCATTTCTGGACTTAAGAAAAAGCTTTTAAATAAAATAGAAAAATAACTTTTAAAATTATATTTTTGTGGTTTCTGGGTATCCTATATCTAATAGGAGTCAAATATATTTTTGGAAAGATTTTTACTGCCCTTAATTAGGTACTTGCAGTGCAAACCTCAATTCAAGGGTTTTTGGAAACTAATTTTAAAAATACTATTTGGCCAAATTATTTTTGTAAGAAATTATTTTTATGTCCTATACACATGGCATGATCATTGGTTCAAGAGTTTGGAGCAAGGAGATGAAGTATAGGAGTTAGAGGATTTATTTGATTTTTAGAGCACTTGCAAACAGCAGACAAAAACCAATCAAGGCAAGGTCCAAAACACTCAAAAGTTTTTGTCAAACCACATTTTTTCATGATTTATCATCTTAAGTGTTGTACCATGAAAATCAGGGTGTGGCAGACCTACCCCCCTTACAAGAATCTCGTCCCCGAGATTCCCAACCTAGGCGTGGAAAGGAGTATGGAAACTTGGGTCTGGGTAGTCTTCACGTCCTCATACTGCTAATGCTTCCGAGTAGTGTTCCCTTGAACCTTGAGGTACTTGATGGCGTGGCTTCATGTCTGACGTTCGGCTTGATCCAGGTCACTAATGGGTAGCTCGCGGTAGGTTAGATTGGGCTAGGGGTCGATGGCTCAGTGGTCAATGCCCTCATAGAGATCGGGCAAGTTAGGAAGTTGGAAACTCTTCCGTGGTTGTGATGCATGGAAAGCGTTGTGCACATCAAGTAACTCAGGTGGCAACTCCAGTTGGTAACTGTCTTCTCTTCGTCTCGTAGTGATCTCAGAGGGGGTTGTTAAATCTTGGAGTGATCTCGAAGGGGCCGATGAATCTTGGTGTGGGTCTCCTTGTCATGGAAATGCTTGGTTCCTTAGAGAGGAATGGCTTGCAGATACACATGGTCTTTGACGCGGATGTTTACTTCTTGATGATGGTGGTAGTTCTTCCTCCTTGGCATGGCGATCTTCAAATGTTCCTGGACTAGCTGAACGGCTCTTCTTCCGTCTTCGGGTGAACAAGTAGGTCACCAAATGATGATGACAACTATCTTGCCTAAGCACTCCATGAAGACTTTGCTCACGGGGTACATAAAGTAGGCTGGGGAATTAGTGGTGGTCTTGTTGAGTGTGGGCCAACGTGGTTCTAGATCTAGTGTCAAGGCCCTAAGGTCCCGATCCAACCATGTTGTAGCTTGGTAGGGCTTAAGGGTTTCAAGGATTCTAGTGTGCGAGTGAACATTTATCATCTTATCTTTAAGCACGGTTTCTGAGATGCCAATAGTCTATCTAGTCCTTTAAACAAATCACATCATATCACTGATAACATCATTTTGCATAGGTCAACTCCAATCATAACTCATGCGATTCATATCCTCATGGCTCCCGAGAGGAGGTCTAACAAAATCATATATGTCTACAATCCCCAAACTCATATGTATGTCTACCCCTAAAAATCCATGGGTAGAACATATAAGCTGCTAAGCTTGAACGTGACAATCCAAGTGCTCAGACTATTCTTCCAAGGTCTAAGATAAAGCACCTCTATCCTAAGGAAACACGTCGTATGCCACTCCAGGATCCCGTTTCCTTCCTATGAATCAACCCCAACAGTCCATTAACTTCCATCACCAACTACCTAATCCATTAATTCTACAAATCCAATGCCCATGGTGTTCCATACGATCTTCTAATGTCTTATAATCCCCAAGTACTTGAAAGAGCTATATTTACTATAGTCAGTCCACCAATTCCCATCTTCGGGGTCAAGTAACTTTCAACCTCAAGCTTATATAGATCCCTAAATCAACTCTGACAATTAATCCAGTCTCTTAGTTTATTGTCCATCGAGAACATGGTATCGTGATCGAGATCATCAGTCTAAACCCAAATTACTCCGAACCATGTAGACTTACTCACCACCTATACTCCACTAGGATCACCTATTTAAATCCAAATCTCTTGTCCAACGAGGAATCCTACATGTTTCCCTCAAGTTATTTACGTAATATCAACTATCTCGTATCAATATCATCTGATCAAGTCAAATCCTTGCACTTCCAGGAGTTTCATCTTGCGATCATAATTGTCCTATAAATCCAATTTACTCAGGGGTAATGAAAGCTATGTTACTCTATAATCATGATCCCACCAAGTTCATCTACCAACATGGTAGCCTTATAATCCACCAAAGAGTCTCAGATAATTCCTCAAAGTCATTGATATAAACTCACCAAGTCATTTGTCCTCTGTTCCCATATCCTTAAATTGGTCTTCCCTATGGCATCGTCAATTTTGGTGCTATCTTAGGATGATAATGTGCTCGTTCACTATGTCCACTAGTTCCCTAATGAACCCAGTGTTGTGCAAGGTTTACAGAGGCTTAACTGGTTCCGTTGCAATTCTGCGGGTTAACCTCATGGTTAAGGATTCGTTCTAGGGTATATCGTGAAGTCTCGAAGAGTCTAGGGATGGGTGTCTGATCTGGATGGGTAAACATAATTCTACGGGGTTGCACTTGGTCATGGAGATCGTAGCAGGAGTCTTCATTGCTAGTTGGTTGCCGAGGCAGAATCCTTGGTGTAGCTTATCTTGCTGGTCTTCAGTTGAGTAGAGAGAGATGAGAGGGAAAAGTAGTGTAGACGAGGGGGATGCCTAAAGGGGGTTCTATAGTCCAAGTGCAAACAAACGGGTGCCGAAGGGCCAAACGCAAACAATAAAATAAGGCAGGTGATATAGTCGCATACTAGTTGCCTAGGGCAAAAGGGCGACTGATATCAAAACATAAACAATTAAAAGCAAGCAACACACAATCATGGTTCTATTCGAACCATCATACGGACTCGACTGCACATAGGGGGTACACGACTTATCCTACCCTAGGGGTTCTCAGACTCAGTAGTCGTGCCTTGTGCCTCGTTTAGTCTTCCGGGTTTTCCTCAGGTGTTGCTACGTCTCTTGTAGTTGTTCGATGAAATGATCCCGGTTGAGCTTGAAGAGTCTTCAACAACTTCTCGCCTGTTGGAGTGATGTGGTGAAGGTGGCTCCTTGTAGCTGGCATTGACTTTGTCTCCTCTTGTCTTCTTAATCATGACGATCGCTTTTTGTCTTCTAAGCCGTCAATGGTACCAGGTAGGCAATCCTTTATGTAATGACACTAACAAGGCATAGTAGAAGTCCCATCTGCCGGATACATTGTTGCCA